>NC_135508.1:4382500-4400000 GCF_051989575.1 Stigmatopora nigra | reverse complement strand
TTGGCTACTGCCTGAAAGGATTCCAAGCAGTGTGTGTGTGTGTGTGTGTGTGTGTGTATTAATTGGCAAGGCTCAGGTTTTGCTCTGCATAGTGATGCTTTCATAGAGTAAAAGGAGCCGCACTGCTATGCAGCTGTCGAGTATACATTGGTCAGGTTTCACCACAGAAGAGGTATTCGTATGGTTGTCAGTGTACCAAAAGTGGCAAGAGGGAGCCCCCAGTGGATCAAGAAGAGCTTTATCAGGGGAGGCATCCCCCATGTGATCATATGGTGTGTGTTTATGTTCATACATTTGAAGGTTAGAAGGTAGAATGAAGGGTATTCATTGGTTTTCCCATCCAGTTCATGTCTTTTAGGGTAAATCTAATGTAGAGGTGATGGAGGTATGGGGTAATTTAATCAAATAACGATGTTAAAGGTCGCTCATCTTATTGTCGCAAAGGAGATATGCTGACAATCAGAAGTGGACCAGTGCAGTTTTATTGTAAGGGTGGATACAAATTTGAAGGTCATGTTCTTTTTTTTTTTTTTTACTGGCTTGCATTTTCAGCATCTATTTTCAGAGTACTTCCACCTTTGTTAAGGTCAAGTTTAATCATCTTTTCATAGGGTTTTCTCTCCATTAAATGCTGTTTTAAGACATTAAGCATTTTTTTATGTCATGAGGCATTGTTAAAAAAGTAAGAAAAAATGGAAAATATCTTTAGATATATTTCTTGAACTTGATACATATATTGGTTAAGAAATATTGAGTTTAATAAATAAAAATGTGTATTTAGTTTGTCTGTTTGTGCCGTACAACTGTCTGATTTTAGGTTTTAGTCTTCCTTTTGCTCAAAATCAGTCGGTATAGGCTCCAGCACCCCCTGATCCTGACAAGGTTATGTAGTGTTGAAAATGGATGGATGGAATGTAAGCAGTGTATTGATATTCATTCATCTTCTGTACTTTATATTCTTACAAGGGTTGTGGAATCGTTGCCAATCAATCACAGGCTACATGAACTACTACTAATAACATAATTAGACAATCTATCACATTCACATTCACTCTATCACACTAAAGGAGAATTAACAGTCTTCAATCAATGTACTGTGCATGTTCTTGAGATGCAGGACAAAACTGGAGTACCTGGAGAAAGGACAAACAGGATACCGCCACCCACAAAAAATATTGCAAATATATGTTTGTATCTATATTTATTCATTCAATTTATGCATTATAAAGAATAGTATTGGTTCGGTTCCTCCCACTCTAGACTTTATTCTCAAAGGCCATTTGGACAGTATTTGTAGGGAGAGGCAACTGTTTCATACCTCTTGCGTTTGCTAAGGAGGTAGCGCTCCCTTGTTTCTGATTCCGTTTAACTTTGCACCAGTGAGTACTTTCTGCTACTTTGATTTTCACTTTTTTGTCTTTCGGACTTTTATAACTGTCTTTGGGTGCTCGGATGTTTGGTCGCCGGATTTTTTGGTCACCGGATTTTTTGTTCGTCAGATTTTTTGGTCGCCGGTCTTTTGGTCGCCGGTCTTTTGGTCGCCGGTCTTTTGGTCGCCGGTCTTTTGGTCGCCGGTCTTTTGGTCGCCGGTCTTTTGGTCGCCGGTCTTTTGGTCGCCGGTCTTTTGGTCGCCGGTCTTTTGGTCGCCGGTCTTTTGGTCGCCGGTCTTTTGGTCGCCGGTCTTTTGGTCGCCGGTCTTTTGGTTGCCGGTCTTTTGGTCGCCGGCCTTTTGGTCGCCGGTCTTTTGGTCGCCGGTCTTTTGGTCGCCGGTCTTTTGGTCGCCGGTCTTTTGGTCGCCGGTCTTTTGGTTGTCGGTCTTCTGGTCGCCGGTCTTCTGGTCGCCGGTCAAATGTACTGAGATATGAAACAGTACTTAGATATTAATTTCTCTCTCATGAATATAATTTTGAGAGCCGGTTTCAACAGTAAACTCTCTGTCACCATATTACCTGCGACCAAAACGGACCAGAAGACCGGCGACCAAAAGACCGGGGACCAAAAGACCGGCGTCCAAAAGACCGGCGTCCAAAAGACCGGCGACCAAAAGACCGGCGACCAAAAGACCGGCGACCAAAAGGCCGGCGACCAAAAGACCGGCGACCAAAAGACCAGCGACCAAAAGACCGGCGATCAAACATCCGGTCACGGTTTTGGGTCATATTCACAATAATAACACTATTGGGCAAATAGACAAGGTTCTTCCATTTAACACATAGTCAATACAATAAACATTTAGCAATCAATGGAGACCATTTTTTAGAAAAAATCACCATTTATTATTTGTAATCTGCAAAATCAGGCAATGATGAGAATTTGTCCCATTTGCATTTCCCGCACTGGAGACCCAGCTGTTGTGCAATCTTACTAATAATAAACGAGCAGTCATTTGAATGGAAGGAACCGTCCTTATATGGATGTGATGTGAAGTCACACAAAGTTATCTCATGGCCAGTGGTCATAAAGGACATCAATGTCAGACTCAACCATCCATTTGAAATCTGAAAAAATTCTCAATGTGACCATCCCTTCTGTACTTCCCACGGCATGCATGCATGCAAGCTAGCATGACTTAAGGTCTCAACGTCATGAACTCAGTCATATGACATCCACTGTGTTAGTTTGGTGGTAAATTGCTCTAATCTTCATGACGCCATAAATTTTACGTGTCGAAAGCTCACAGCAGCCACAAGCCACAAATGTCACTCGTGGGAGAAATGAGAAGGACGAGTACCGCCATGAGACCCACGTGGATCACGTCAGTCTTGATTAGGTCATGTTTGACATTTTATTTTGGAAGCTCTGAGAGTTTTGACTTCAGATTATTAAAATGAAGTCTGTTTATTTCCATGTCAAACCGTCATGATGGTGACAGTGCAAAATTTGGAATGAAATCAGCTGATTTGCTTTATCACCGAATGTGTGTTTGATTATTTTCACGTGCAACGTGTTGGTGAATGTGAATTTCATGCCGTTGTATAGTCGGACCTTTATTTTTAATCAACAATAAAGGCATTCATTCTTATCAAAGAATTCCTGCCGAGGAATGCCAATAGCAGTTTTTTGTACTCTTTAGACATGTGGTTAAGCTTGTGAAGGTCTTAAACTGGTATTTATGCTTCAGTATACACAAATTACTTAGAATAATTGAAACTAAACAACCCCTTAAGCCACAGGTGTCAAAGTGGCGGCCCGTGGGCCAAATCTGGCCCACCGCATCATTTTGTGTAGCCCGAGAAAGTGAATGATGAGTGCCGACTTTCTGTTTTAGGATCAGATTAAAATGAAGAGTGTAGATGTATATTAAATTTCCTGATTTTCCTCCTTTTAAACCAATAATTGTCACTTTTTAAACCTAAAATATATTTTTTTAAAAGCTAAAAGAAACATTGTTTTAGATCCATAAAAACTGAATATTCAGAGATTTTAATCAATTTAAAAAAATATATAAATATTATCTTAATTTTTTATCATTTTTTTCTGTGATTTTAGTTCAAAAATAATTTAGTACAATCTAAAAATATATTTTAAAAAAGCTAAAATAAACATTGTTTTAGCTCTGAATATTCAAGGCTTTTAACCCAGTTCTTTTAATCCATTAAAACAATCTAAATATAAATGCAATTTTTTATAATTTTTTTCTGTGATTTTAGTTCAAAAATAATTTAGTACAATCTAAAAATATATTTTAAAAAAGCTAAAATAAACATTGTTTTAGCTCTCAATATTCAAGGCTTTTAACCCAGTTCTTTTCATCCATTAAAACAATCTAAATATAAATGCAATTTTTTAATCAGTTTTTTCTGTGTTTTTTGTTCAAAAATCATTTGGTAAAATTTAAAAGTATATATAAAAAAAACCTAAAATAAAAATTGTTTTAGCTCTATAATCAACTGAATATTCAGGGCTTTTTATATAGTACTTTCAATCCATTTTTTTTTAAAAAATCAAAATATTATTATAATTTATAATCTATTTTTTCTGCCTTTTAGTTCAAAAATAATTTCGTAAAATCTAAAAATATATTTAAAAAAGCTAAAATAAACCTTGTTTTAGATAAATAAAAATGAAATATTCACAGCTTTTAATCCAGTTCTTTTAATAAATTTATTAAAAAATATAAATATACACACGAGTCATTTTAGCCTTAAGGTCTCACTAAGATGCCAGTGTTCAAGTTGAACAAGTCATAGACACAAAGACCCCCACACACATACAAATCTAGCCTCCTGTGTATCTCAAATAGACCCCCCGTTTCTCTCCTGGTTGGTGAACAATCCTCAGGCCACATGGTCCCCAAAGTGTTCACATCTATCCTCCAATGAAAACCCCCCACCCTTGTTCAAATGTCCTCATTGAACTCGTGGGTGTGCGTGCATGGCCCGCCTCAATGACTGCCACAATGTCTACGGATCACCCCAGGCTTTTAATGGTGGGTGGGGGTCTTTTTCTTTGCATTTGTGTATGTGTGTGTATGTGTGGCCGAATGAATGAAAAACCCACACACAAATGCACAGTTTAATTGTAAAACCGTGATAAATAATGTGGGAATAATGCATCATCGGTCATACTCTGTAAGCAAATTGGGACTTCAAATCGAACCCTGAAGGCGTCACTAAAACATTACAAATGTATACAACCCAACCAATGAAAATGAGAAGTAATGCCATTTGAATATTAATTAATCATTTTTATCATTGCATGATTACATGGTTATAAATCATTAGAATATAATGCATTATTAATAATGAACACATTGAAATTGCCTCCAGATGTAAGAAAAACAGGTAGCTCAATTTGGTAAATTGGCATTAAACCATTCAATCTATTTGTGAAATTGGTCTGAAATAGTATACAATATAAATAGTACAGATGCTCCCCTACTTACGAATGAGTTAGGTTCCGAGCGCTTGTTCATAAGTTGAAAGTGTTCATAAATTGAAAGTGTTCATAAATTGAAAGTGTTCATAACTTGAAAGTGTTCGTAAGTTGAAAATGTTCATAAGTTGAAAGTGTTCATTAGTTGAAAGTGTTCATAAGTTGAAAGTGTTCATAAGTTGAAAGTGTTCATAAGTTGAAAGTGTTCATAAGTTGAAAGTGTTCATTAGTTGAAAGTGATCATAAGTTGAAAGTGTTCATAAGTTGAAAGTGTTCATAAGTTGAGTGTGTTCATTAGTTGAAAGTGATCATAAGTTGAAAGTGTTGCTAAGTTGAAAGTGTTCATAAGTTGAAAGTGTTCATAAGTTGAGTGTGTTCATAAGTTGAAAGTGTTCATAAGTTGAAAGTGTTCATAAGTTGAAAGTGTTCATAAGTTGAAAGTGTTCATAAGTTGAAAGTGTTCATAAGTTGAAAGTGTTCATAAGTTGAAAGTGTTCGTAAGTTGAAAGTGTTCGTAAGTTGAAAGTGTTCGTAAGTTGAAAGTGTTCATAAGTTGAAAGTGTTCATAAGTTGAAAGTGTTCTTTAGTTGAAAGTGATTATAAGTTGAAAGTGTTCATAAGTTGAAAATGTTCAAATTGAAGTTGATTCAGTGCTATATTTTGTATTATAATTTATGTTTAAGGCCTATATAAGTATATGTAAGGTTTATATAAGTACATTTGTATGTTTAAGGCTTGTATAAGTAACCAACATTGGTTTGTACTGAAAAATACTTTTAATAAAATGGAGAGAATGTATACAGTACTGTATACATACATTAAATAGAGGGAGAAAGGCGGGCAATACAAAATTGAAAAAAAAAAACATTTTTCGACATAACCGCAATTTGCAGACATATTCGTATGTACCGTTTGATTGTGAGTTGAATGATCGTAAGTAGGGGAGTGTCTGTATTGTATAAATACCGCAGGTAAAAGTACGTAAAAAAACAAAAACAAACAGCATTGAAATAGTGTTACAATATCATGAAGCAGAAATGCAATTGAAATAG
Source organism: Stigmatopora nigra (assembly GCF_051989575.1). NCBI lineage: Eukaryota > Metazoa > Chordata > Actinopteri > Syngnathiformes > Syngnathidae > Stigmatopora > Stigmatopora nigra. The sequence goes on along the minus strand of NC_135508.1, from coordinate 4,394,073 downwards.
TCTATTCATTGCCCTTTATATCCATAAATATATTTTAAACTCGGCAACATACTGTAATCTTGTGACTACAAATGTTATGTCTATTTCAGTTTTTGATGACTCATAAGGGAAAACAAAGTACTCCCTTCAAAAAAGGCTCAGTTTTGACCATGTGCGATCGTGCCCTCAGAGCTAACTAACACTATGACACTGTTTAGGAACATTTATACAGCATTTCTAAGGAGTCATCATGTAGGGGTTTTAGAAGAAAATACAATTGTTATCATGTGCAAATACCTGGTAGAGGTTGCCTTTAGCCTTGGGCTTTTAATATCCTTTCAATAAATGAGGTATTTTGTGTAAATTGAAAGGGTACACGCATCCAATGATCCAAATGTCAGGATGTGTACTCACTCGTGTTGGCCCAGAAGGCAGGAAGTTTTGCTTAAATCATCATCCCCTTCAAACCTTGTGACAACTAGCAATTCAACACTGTTTAATTCTTGCCTTCAATATTAATTCATTATATATTTTTGGCATGTTTTTTGTTCAAAAATCATTTGGTGAAATTTAAAAATATATATAAAAAAAGCTAAAATAAAAATTGTTTTAGCTCTATAATCAACTGAATATTCAGGGGTTTTAATCCAGTTCTTTTAATCCATTTTTTAAAAATCAAAATATTATTATAATTTATAATCTATTTTTTCTGCGTTTTTAGTTCAAAAATCATTTTGTAAAATCTAAAAATATATTCAAAAAACCTAAAATAAACATTGTTTTAGATAAATAAAAATGGAATATTCAGGGATTTTAATCCAGTTCTTTTAACAAATTTATTAAAAAAATATATATCCACACGAGTCATATTAGCCTTAAGGTCTCACTAAGATGCCAGTGTTCAAGTTGAACAAGTCATAGACACAAAGACCCCCACACACATACAAATCTAGCCTCCTGTCTATCTCAAATAGACCCCCCGTTTCTCTCCCCGTTGGTGAAGAATCCTCAGGCCACATGGTCCCCAAAGTGTTCACATCTATCCTCCAATGAAAACCCCCCACCCTTGTTCAAATGTATATATTTTTGGCATGTGCCCATAGTTAGTTGGGTTAGGCTTCAGCACATAATGTGACCCTTGTGAGGATAAGCAGTTGAGAAAATGAATCAATGAATGAGTATATATTTTGACGCCAATTTGAGACATTTGTGTGATGACCAATGTTGCAATTGGGCACTATTCTCGTCTTCTCTGCGCAGCAGCAATCATATGGCGCGCAGTAAATGAAATCCAAACTTTTATTATTATTTTATTATTTTTACCCCTTTCTCCATAATGCCGCCATTTACGCGGCAGTCGGTGTCAGTAGCTCTGTCCACAGTACCACAATCCTAAAATATGCATGTTAGTTAATTTTAATCAAAGATTCGAAAATGTCTACAGGCAAGATTGTCATTATCATATATGCTTCCTCAGGCTATACAATAGAGCAAGGGTGTCAAACTCGGGTTTGTTCGCGGGCCGCAATAATATCAATCCAGATAGTCCTGAGAAAACCCACACAGGCAAATTGGAGCGCAGGATTGTACCCTTGATCTCAGAATGGTTAGCACATACTAATCAGGCCTCAACTGCATTGCCCAAACACAATTAACATTGAGCAAAGTTTACATGCGGCTTTAAATGATTGCACAAGAATGTTGGTATTCCAAGGGCATACAGCGTAGAACATATTATAGCAAATGTGCATTTACTGTAAATGCGTACCGTATTTTCACGACTATAAGGCGCACCCTCAATGAATGACATTTTTTCCATATATAAGGCGCACTGTATTATAAGGCGCACTGTCTATTTTGGAGAACATTTAAGACTTTTAAGTGTGCCTTATAGTGGTGAAAATATGGTAATTGCTATTGACTTCCAGGTATGAAGCACTCACTACACAGTCACCTCCAGAGCCAGCCATTGTTGATGTTTTGGATTTTTTTTAATACAATCTTGAAATGGGGGAGGAGCTATATGATGGAAGATGTTGTAAACTAAGATGGCATCTACATATTTAACAGTATTGTTTCAGTTCGGGCGTTTGTGTCTTTTTAATATCCGACATTGGTAGTTTTTTGTTTTTGTTTTTCTGTTTTTTTTCTCCATATATAAGGCGCACTGGATTATAAGGCGCACTGGATTATAAAGCGCACTGTCTATTTTGGAGAAAATTTAAGACTTTTAAATTGCGCCTTATAGTGGTGAAAATACGGTAATTGCTATTGACTTCCAGGTATGAAGCACTCACTACACAGTCACCTCTAGAGCCAGCCATTGTTGATGTTTTGGATTTTTTAGTGTAAAATCTTGCAGTGGGGGAGGAGCTATATGATGGAAGATTATGTAAACTAAGATGACATCTGCATATTTGACAGTATTGTTTCAGTTCAGGCGTTTGTGTTTTTTTAATATCAGACATGGTGGTTTTTCGTTTTTAGTTTTCTGTTTTTTCCATATATAAGGCGCACTGGATTATAAGGCGCACTGTCTATTTTGGAGAAAATTTAAGACTTTTAAATTGGGCCTTATAGTCGTGAAAATACGGTAATTGCTATTGACTTCCAGGTATGAAGCACTCAGTACACAGTCACCTCTAGAGCCATCCATTGTTGATGTTTTGGATTTGTTTTGTATAAAATCTTGCAGTGGGGGAGGAGCTATATGATGGAAGATTTTGCAAACTAAGATGGCATCTGCATATTTAACATTATTGTTTCAGTTCAGGCGTTTGTATTTTTTTAATATCCGACATTGGTAGTTTTTTGTTTTTGGTTTTCTGTTTTTTTCATATATAAGGCGCACTGGATCATAAGGCGCACTGTCTATTTTGGAGAAAATTTAAGACTTTTAAGTGCGCCTTATAGTCGTGAAAATACGGTACATACTAATCAGGCCTCTACTGAGTTACCCAAACACAATTAACATTGAGCAAAGTTTACACGCGGCATTAAATAATTGGACAAGAACGTTGGTATTCCAAGGGCAAACAGCTTAGAACATATTATACCAAATGTGCATTTACTATAAATATGTAGGATATTTTATGCACAAATATACATGCACGCACACGTATTTATACACAAATGATGTATGTTCATTTGCAATTTATTTTATGATCTGTTTGCACATGACAATTGGGGTAGGCTTGCATAAGAACGGATATAATTGCCTGAGATAATCTTGCAGGCGACATGTTAATAGAATAATTGGGTAACCATGGAGCACACTATACACTAGCTCTTATGTGTGTATATTTATGCATCTGAAATTGTTGTTACTATTCTCATCCATACATAATAATAATGGGGTGCAAGGTGCTTTCAGACTGTACTTTCTCATTGCTTATTTTTCTTATATCATAAGTATGAAGTAAAATAGGTTGTGTTTAGTAAAATCTGTGTATGAATCCTTAAGGCAAGGGTGTCAGACTGTTGGTTCGTGGGCTGCATTAACGTCAACTCGGTTTCATTTCGGCCGGACAATTTTAGATATAATATTTAGATTTTTTTTTTTTATAAATGGATTGAAAGAACTGGATCAAAAGCCCTGAATATTTTGTTTTTTATAGATCTAAAACAAAGTTTATTTTAGCTTTTTTTAAATATATTTTTAGATTTTACAAAATAATTTTTGAACTAAAAACAGAAAAAAATGGATTAAAAAATTATAGTTATTGATTTAAAAGTAGGAAAATCAGAAAATTTAATATACATCTATACTATAGACAGTGCGCCTTATAATACAGTGCGCCTTATATATGGAAAAAAATATCATTGGTTGAGGGTGTGCCTTCTAATGCGGTGCGCCTTATAGTCGTGAAAATGCGGTACATCTATACTCTATACTATCTATTCATTTTAATTTGATCCTATTTGGCCCCCAGGCCGCCACTTTGACACCCATGGCTTAAGGGGTTGTTTAGTTTCTATTATTCAGAGTAATTTGTGTATGCCGAAGCATAAATACCAGTTTAAGACCTTCACAAGCTTAACCACATGTCTAAAGAGTAAAAAAAAACTGCCACCACTTTGACACCTGTGATGTACACCGTGTGTACTATAGAATATTCAGTAACATTTTTACAAGTCATTGGGAAATAATACACAATTTGCAAAACTGAAGTACTCTGAATTATAAGTATAAAATAATTTATTTTAGAGGAATTCCATTTTGGGGGAGGGGACTATCATTGATTTCATTAGTCAATTCTTCTGTATTTGGCCACTTGGGAGATAGACTATCAGACATCAACATTAGCAGGCCACTCATGCAAAACAAACACAAGCACCTCGATTAAATCTTATAGATTTACATTACACATGCACAACCAATAACATTTAGCAGAATCCCACACAATTACAACCTCATAAATAAATGCATGGTTTAAAAAAAACATAATCAATGAGGTAGGCAACAAGAAATTATCCTTCGCTGAATTTCAAGCATGTTAATCTTACATGTGTTAAGATAACATCATTGGATTTGTTGGGAACATGAGTGGTGAATATTCTCTGTATGGCAGCTCCTTAGAAATGTATGTTTGAATAATTAAACAAAATGAGATGATAAAACGATCATTAACTTCACTAGGAAGAAAAATAAGGGAAGTTATGTTAATTAGATGTGGTTTCCTCCCACCACAACATGGATTTTTTTCCAGAACACACTCTAAGTTTAAGAAAATGCATAAAAAAGAGAGAAATACAAAGACACTAAAAATAGGATTTTATACCTTAGGTCACAGGTGTCAAAGTGGCGGCCCGGGGGCCAAATCTGGCCCGCGACATCATTCTGAGCGGCCCGGGAAAGTAAATCATGAGTGCTGATTTTCTGTTTTAGGATCAAATTAAAATTAAGGATATAGATGTATATTAAATATCCTGATTTTCCCCTTTTAAATCAATAATTGTCATTTTTAAATCATTTTTTCTGTGTTTTTAGTTCAAAAATAGTTTTGTAAAATCTAAAAATATTTTTAAAAAAGCTCAATTAAATATTGTTTTAGATCTATAAAAAAACTGAATATTCAGGGATTTTAATCCAGTTATTTTAATCCATTTAAAAAAAATCAAAATATTATAGTAATTTTTTAATAATTTTTTCTCTGTTTTTTTAGTTCAAAAATCAATTTGTAAAATCTAAAAGTATATTTAAAAAAACTAATATAAACATTGTTTTAGATCTATAAAAAAACTGAATATTCAGGGATTTTAATCCAGTTATTTTAATCCATTTTTAAAAAATCAAAATATTATTGTAATTTTTAAATAATTTTTTCTTTGTTTTTAGTTCAAAATTAATTTTTTTAAATCTAAAAATATATTTAAAAAAAAAACTAAAATAAACATTGTTTTAAATCTATAAAAAACTGAATATTCAGTTATTTTAATCCATTTATTTAAAAAAAAAAATCAAAATATTATATCTAAAATGGTCCGGCCCCCTTAATATGACCATTCATGATAATCATCAAAATTCTCCATGAACCAATATTTATCCAACAGACTTAAAATGCTTTAACTCATTGTAAGCCAAAGTGAAATGACTAATAAATCAATATAAATCATATCAATACCCATTTTCTTTTGTTTCTATGTGACAAGATTTGTTGTCTGAAGCACCCATGTATATAATCGAAGAAGTTGTTGAGGTCAACGCCCCCTTTTGCCCCACCCACTGAGTATCCAATGTCTGCCTCCACACTTTTATGGGGGTTAACCTTTTGCGCTTCTCATCCTTTGTTTTTCCTTTCCGCTCTCTTGTCTCCATTAGTTCACATCAAATTGATGTACAGATTCAAGCCCAAGCTGTCAGTCTTATTTGATTCACCTCATTTTCCACACTCATTTGCTCTTCTGATCTTGTCTTTTTCGCTCTAGCTAAGCCCCTAACTGATTGTTCTTTGTTCTTTTTACTTCCCAAATGTGAGCGTGTCAGTGTGTGGAGGGGCAGAAGGGGGCATTTGGGTCAAACAGTTCACACACACATTGGTTGTTGCAATATAAATTGGTCACCTCAGTGATTCTTATTCCTTTTTGGTGGCCTATTCCACCTCTGCTGTGCTACTTTTTGACATAAAACATACCGTATTTTCACAACTATAAGGCGCACCACATTATAAGGCGCACTGTCAATGAATGACATTTTTTCATATATAAGGCACACTGTATTATAAGGTGCACTGTATTATAACGTGCACTGTATTATAAGGTGTACTGTATTATAAGGCGCACTGTATGAGGCAAACAGTCTATTTTGGAGAAAATTTAAGACTTTTAAGTGCGCCTTATAGTGGTGAAAATATGGTAATTGCTATTGACTTCCAGGTATGAAGCACTCACTCACTACACAGTCACCTCTAGAGCCAGCCATTGTTGATGTTTTGGATTTTTTTTGTATAAAATCTTGCAGTGGGGGAGGAGCTATATGATGGAAGATGTTGTAAACTAAGATGGCATCTGCATATTTAACAGTATTGTTTCAGTTCAGGCGTTTGTGTTTTTTAAATATCCCATTGTGGTGGTTTTTCGTTTTCTGTTTTTTTCCCTATATAAGGCGCACTGGATTATAAGGCGCACTGTCTATTTTGGAGGAAATTTAAGACTTTTAAGTGCACCTTATAGTAGTGAAAATACGGTATTTAAATGGCAGGCCAACAAGTAACTTTTTATTTTGACTAGTTTCTAACTTTAGTTTGATTTTAGGATAGAAGTGAAAATGCATGTACATTTAAAATTATGTCTACAACATACAATCGTTTTATGAGAGTGAGATGAAATGATAATGGATAGAGGTGAAGTTATTATATAATGGTGAACCACTGAGATTTTCATTTTTACAAATGGATTAAAATAATTGGATTAAAATCCCTGAATAGTCAGTTTTTTATAGATCTAAAACAATGTTTATTTTAGTTTTTTTAAATATATTTTTAGATTTCATAAAATGAACTTTGAACTAAAAACAGAAAAAAATGATTAAAAAATTACAAGTATTAATTTAAAAGGGGGAAAATCAGGAATTTTAATATACATCTATACTCTTTACGATTTTAGATATAATATTTAGATTTTTTTTAATAAATGGATTAAAAGAACTGGAATAAAATCCCTGAATATTCAGTTTTTTATAGATCTAAAACAATGTTTATTTTAGTTTTTTTAAATATATTTTTAGATTTCATAAAATGAACTTAGAACTAAAAACAGAAAAAAATGATTAAAAAATTACAAGTATTAATTTAAAAGGGGGAAAATCAGGAATTTTAATATACATCTATACTCTTTACGATTTTAGATATAATATTTAGATTTTTTTTAATAAATGGATTAAAAGAACTGGATTAAAATCCCTGAATATTCAGTTTTTTATAGAGCTAAAACAATGTTTATTTTAGTTTTTTTTATATATTTTTAGATTTTACAAAATGATTTTTTTAACTAATAACAGAAAAAAAAATATTAAAAAAATCCCAAGTATTGATTTTAAAGGGGGAAAATCAGGAAATTTAATATACATCTATACTCTACGATTTTAGATACAATATTTAGATTTTTTTAAATAAATGGATTAAAAGAACTAGATTAAAATCCCTGAATATTCAGTTTTTTATAGATCTAAAACAATGTTTATTTTAGCTTTTTTTAAATATATTTTTAGATTTTACAAAATGATTTTTGAACTAAACATAGAAAAAAATATTTAAAAATTACAATTATTGATTTAAAAGGGGGAAAATCAGGAAATTTAATATACATCTATACTCTTCATTTTAATTTGATCCTAAAACAAAAAGTCGGCACTCATCATTTACTTTCCCTGGCCGCACAAAATGATGCAGCGGTCCAGATTTGGCCCCTGGGCCTCCACTTTGACACATGTTTTACAGGAAATATAACAATAGAAAAACATGCCCTTGTCCCAGCTTGTTTTTTATTTCCTTTTACAATGTGTTTCATGCAAAACGTCAAATTTTAACATTAAATCCTTGTCTTTATGTATTCAACTAAAGATAAATTGAAAAGTATTTGCAAATCATTATCTTTGAAATGACCTTTTGGCATTGTATGTATCTATTTTTTTTTTTGCCTGCCTTCCATAAAAAAGTCATTTTTCATTCTACTGGAGGTCACATTCCTAGTTGTGAAAATGTGTAAAGAAAAAGGGGATAGATAGAATGAGATGGGTGGGGGGTGCTTGCAGACAACTAAATGCACATCACACACATTAGTGAGCATGGGGCTAGTGTCTCCAACGGTCAGCACCAGTGAAAAGATTTGTCTGTGGCGGTCGCTGCCATTCTGGGGGCCTTTTATTTCTGTAGCCTTTGTGTCTCTCTTCCAAGAAGAGCAAGTTCACTGAGGCACAAAGGGAGTGGCAAGAGGAGGGAAAGTGAGGCTGAACTGGCTTTTCTTTTAGGACTTCAAAGACGACACTTGCTACTTTGGATGCCAATCATTCGTTTGAGGCCAACAAAACGCCTTGAACATTTTTTTTTTACAGGCTCACAGTGCATTATGAGGAAATAAGAGATGATGTCTGACTCAGGAACACTGAGTGGCGTGACTCAACCTCAGTGAACTGCAAATAAGTGCAGGGGGATCAGAGACAAGTTATAATTGCGGAGATTCAACATTCAATGACATTCACTAGTCTTAGCAAAAGTTGTTGATTTACAGCCAGCTTCTTATGTGGTTTCCGACATATGCTTTCAGGCGTCTATGTGGTAGGTGTCTTAGTAAATGCCTGTAAATGTGTAAGGAAAAAGGGCAGAATTGACTAAAATACATTTATTTTTGTTCCTGCCTAATACCTGGCTATGTGTTTTTTTGTTGTTGTTGTTGTTTTTTTACAGAAAATATGCAAAGTATTTGTTTCTGTGTTTTCTGATACTAGTGCTGGGGTGCTCAGACGTTTGGTAGCCGGTCTTTTGGTCACAGGTCTTTTGGTCGCCGGTCTTTTGGTCGCCGGTCTTTTGGTCGACAGTCTTTTGGCCGATGGTCTTTTGGTCGCCGGTCTTTTGGTCGCTGGTCTTTTGGTCGCCGTTCTTTTGGTCGCCGTTTTTTTGGTCGCCGTTTTTTTGGTCGCCGGTCTTTTGGTCGCCGTTCTTTTGGTCGCCGTTTTTTTGGTCGCCGTTTTTTTGGTCGCCGGTCTTTTGGTCGCCGGTCTTTTGGTCGCCGGTCTTTTGGTCGCCGGTCTTTTGGTCGCCGGTCTTTTGGTCGCCGTTTTTTTGGTCGCCGGTCTTTTGGTCGCCGGTCTTTTGGTCGCCGGTCTTTTGGTCGCCGGTCTTTTGGTCGCCGGTCTTTTGGTCGCCGGTCTTTTGGTCGCCGGTCTTTTGGTCGCCGGTCTATTGGTCGCCGGTCTTTTGGTCGCCGGTTTTTTGGTCGCCGGTCTTTTGGTCGCCGGTCTTTTAGTCGCCGGTCTTTTGGCCGCCGTTTTTTTTGGCCCCCCTTTTTTTTTTGGTCGCCGTTTTTTTTTGGTCGCCGGTCTTTTGGTCGCCGGTCTTTTGGTCACTTTTGATTGCTGGTCAAATGGTGACAGAAAGTTTACTGTTGAATCCAGCTCTCAAAATTATAAACATGAGAGAGAGAGTTTAATATCTAAAAGAGAGAGTTTAATATCTAAGTACTGTTTAATATCTAAGTACATTTTAACATTTTGGCATTTCATTAAAGATGCAACTTCACAGACTTGTCTGTAACTGCACTTGAAATTGCCTATTACCATTGCTTTGACTTTTCCAACCTTTCATAGGACTATTTTATACATTTTCTTAAAAATAGGGGTTATTTTATAAGAAGAATTCTGCCTTTCTCCTTCAGATTATCAGGAAATTGAGCAATTTTGCCCTGGCAATGATTTGGGTGAGTTGTACCTGAATGAGTAGTCAACTAATTGCAAGGCACGGACACCAGCATACCATGCATGCTTTTTTGTGTGTTCGATGTGGGAGTAAAATGGAATTCCTACTGAAAGCCCACTTAGGCACGAGGAAAATCTTAGATTCATAATTACTAGTCTCCTTTAAGAATGCCTCTTTCATTAATCGCCATCTGATCTGAGTGTGGAAAAAAAAGTCTTGGTCTTGGGAAAACTTCCTAGTTCACTTCCTTGGTTATGACCTCCGATCATCATTGGATCCCACCCACAATGACCCAGCATGGGAATTCCAGAAGAGAAGGCAGCATGGGGGCTGCCAGCAGCATTCCATGCTTCACACTCAGGCAGATCCAAGAAACAAAAGACAAGGAATAAAGGGAAGAAGACGAATAAAATGGAGAGATTACAGGGTCATAGTAAGAGAGGGAGGACATACTGAAGGAAGAACTATGTCCAACAAGGGAAAGTAGTAAGAAGAAGAACTATAGAAGAGTTCAGAGGGAGAGGGTTGGCTCATAGGCCAGACTAGATACTCCTTCCCATGGAGTATCCAGACGGTAGAATATACTGGGTTAGGTTTTTTCTCACAGTACTGCCCCCTCAAACATCCGTCACATCCCATTACAGCCGATGCCGAACTCCCAAAGAGAGCTGGAAGGGCATGATGAAATTGGGGTCAAAGTGAATTTAAAGACATGTGATGAAGGCCGTTGCCTTACTGAATAACTCATGGAGCTTTAGATATTTGTCTGTCAATTCTAGGTGGCATCACAAATTTAAAAGCACACAACGTTTAAATAGTAATAATGATAAAAAACTGATGCTATTGCTGAAAGATTACGTATAGAAGTGAAACTATGGTTTAAAAATGAATTAAAGTGTGAATAAAGATAGTTTCCTTTGCCTTTTAGAAAGTGAAGAAGCAAAAATTGAGGTTTGAGATAGTTGTAAAATAATATATCGTATTTTCACGACTATAAGGCGCACTTAAAAGTCTTAAATTTTCTCCAAAATAGACAGTGCGCCTTATAATCCAGTGCGCCTTATACATGGAAAAAACAACAGAAAACCAAAAATGAAAAACCACCACTGTCGGATATTAAAAAAACACAAACGCCTGACTGAACTGAAACAATACTGTTAAATATGCAGATGCCATCTTAGTTTACAAAATCTTCCATCATAGAGCTCCTCCCCCACTGCAAGATTTTCTACCAAAAAATCCAAAACATCAACAATGGCTGGCTCTAGAGGTGACCTTGTAGTGTAGTGAGTGCTTCATACCATAAAATTCTTAAATTTTCTCCAAAATAAACAGTGGGCCTTATAATACAGTGCGCCTTATAATACAGTGCGCCTTATAATACAGTGCGCCTTATAATACTGTGCGCCTTATATATGGAAACAATGTCTTTCATTGGGGGTGAGCCTTATAATGCGGTGCGCCTTATAGTCGTGAAAATACGGTATATATATAGGTACACTTTGAATTGAATTTGAACTACTTTGAAAACATGCAGGCACATGTATACTGATGACTGTATCTAGCACGTGTTTGGGCTTCTCACCATCACAACTCATGTTGCATATGCGTGTGGCCATTTCTGACCTCTTTCACATATGTTATTCTCTTCTTCTTACACACCCTACGCCCCAGAAAATAACA
>NC_135508.1:4040000-4047500 GCF_051989575.1 Stigmatopora nigra | reverse complement strand
GCCTCAATTAAGTCCGTGCAGCAGCAACATTGTTCTACGTCATTAACTTTCTACGTGTAAAGTACACATGCTGTTTTTATAACGTACTAGTACTAGTAAGAACGTGCAATTGCCACTGGTAGAGTTGCAATATACATAATTACAATGTATTGGTAGACCTAATATATACGAGAGTTACGTTATACGCAATTCATTGCAGCAATTATTTGCAACTGTAATACAACTTTGCAACACTAATTATCTCGTGCCTACTAATATTCATTATTTTTGGAATTTTCCATTGCCTACTATTATTCGGGTGCCTACTATTATTAATTCATTTGGAATTTTCCACTCCCTACTATTATTCCAGTGCCTACTATTATTTGGGTCTTAATAGTACGATGTCACCCAGCACTATGAAACGGCAAAATACATTTTAAAAGCACACTGTCATATTCACCTGATGAAGTGGGGTCATCCGAGAAGTCATGAAGCTCCTCAGGGGGGTCACCATAGTAGGAATTAAACTTGTGGCTGGAAACAGCAGCCAGCACGGCACCCTAAAAAATGCAATTGGAGGAAAATGGTGAAGCCAGCCAGAATGAGGAGAACCTCCAAAATAAGGCGCTGACCTTCAGCTTCCTCCTCAGCTGTTCCACGGTTTCGGGAAGGTGGATTTTGTAGGCGTAGCGGTCTCTCTCCTAATTTAACAGAGATCAAGTTAGCATGCGTATTTGAGATTTTGGATAAAATGGTAAATTGTAGAATTTGCCTTCAGCCAGGGGTGATTGAGCGCCTCGTAGACGGTGATCCTTTCCGCGGGATCCAGCATTAGCATGCGTCGTACTAGATCTTTGGCGCTTTCGGAGATGTGGGCCCATTGGCGTGGGTTCATCTTAGAAAATGGTACATTAGATTAGATTAGATTACTTTATTCATCTCATATTTGGGAAATTGTATTGTCACAGTAGCAAGAGGGTGGGAATACAGACAGGAAAAGACATTGTAGACATAAATAAATAGGTCATAATTAAGTTGTTAAATAAATAAGTTGTTAAATAAATAAGTTGTTGAATAAATAAGTTATTAAATAAATAAGTTATTAAATAAATAAGTTGTTAAATAAATAAGTTATAAAATAAAGACGTTAAAAAAATAACTTATAAAATAAAGACGTTATAAAATAAAGACGTTATTAAATAAAAACGTTATAAAATAAATACATTATAAAATAAATACATTATAAAATAAATGTTATTAAATAAATATGTTATTAAATAAATACGTTATAAAATAAATACGCTATAAAATAAATGTTATTAAATAAATACGTTATTAAATAAATAAGTTATTTAATAAATACATTATTAGATAAATACGTTATTAAATAAATACGTTATTAGATAATTAAGTTACTAAATAAATATGTTATTGAATAAATACATTAATAATAAATACGTTAATAAATGAATACATTAATAAATAAATACGTTATTAATAAATACGTTATTAATATATACGTTATTAATAAATACGTTATTAATAAATACGTTAATAAATACATACTTTAATTAATAAATATGTTAATAAATATGTTAATAAACATGTTAATAAACATATTAATAAACATGTTAATAAATATACAAGTTAATAAATAAATACCCATTTTTAAAACAAAAAAGTGGATACTGTAATGTCTATTTTTTTATTTTTTTCCCATTGAAATTGGAACAGCTCAAAAATATCTACTTTTTTTTTTAAATCCCATTAATGTTTTGATTTTCTTTTTAAAATGTACTCCAAATAAAAACCAAAGACAATGAAAAGGGGAATTATTGAAGTACTGCATCTACCAGCCTCTCGAACGCTAAACGGATTGGACGTCCAGCACTATTAGTTTCAGCCAGAGAGTTAAATAAGTACACTATAAAAGGATAACCAATTCTAAAGCTAAAACTACATTGACTGCTTGCAGGTTGATGTCCAGAAGCAACAAGACCCCCTACTGTGACTACATCTGCCACGGATTAGTCGTACAGGAACGAACGAGACACTTCAATGTGTGAGGGGGTCTTTTTTATTATTATTAAAGGGACAGGTTATCGTAATGCTTGCCGGAGAAACCAATCTTATTTAATGAAGTGGAAAAAACACAATTTAATTTCGAGGTCTGAGAAATTGGCAATTTGCATACAGAAATGCTTTGAGCGACCGTCTTTTACGGGAAGGTCATTTATCCGAGTTGTTGTTTGTCCCCTTTAATACGGGGGCTCAAACTATGCAGTCCTTTCATATTGGAGTTAAGTGTTTGTGCTTTGGATGTCGTCTATTGGGTCAAGTGATCGGAAATTGGGCCTGAGGAGGTTGTTTTTAGGAGAAGATTGGAAAAGGGTAATTTTTTTTAATGGTATTTTAAGTATTAACTGATTGGCTGCTTCTTAGTTTTTCTTTTTTTTTTAATTGGAAAAACAAAAAGGGGCGGGGGAACTTTTCTTCTTTTATTTTAATGTTTTTAATATAAAATAGAGAGGAGATGTTCATTATTTTGAAAATGAGAAAAAGTTAAAGTGCCTTACATTTTTTAAAAACGGGAATAAAATGCTATGTATATATGTGTATATGGGTATATATATGTATGTGTATGTATATATGTATGTATACATGTTTATGTGTATGTATATATGTATATATGTATGTATACATGTTTATGTGTATGTATGTATATATATGTATGTGTATGTATATATGTATGTTTATGTATATATGTGTATGTGTATATATATTTGTATATGTGTATATGTGTGTATGTGTGTATGTGTGTATGTGTGTATGTGTGTATGTGTGTATGTGTGTATGTGTGTATGTGTGTGTGTATGTGTGTATGTGTGTATGTGTGTATGTGTGTATGTGTGTATGTGTAAATGTGTAAATGTGTAAATGTGTAAATGTGTAAATGTGTAAATGTGTAAATGTGTAAATGTGTAAATGTGTAAATGTGTATATGTGTATATGTGTATATGTGTATATGTGTATATATGTGTATATGTATATATGTGTATATGTGTATATATGTGTATGTGTATATGTGTATATATGTGTATGTGTAAATGTGTATACGTGTATAGGCGTATACGTGTGTATGTGTGTATGTGTGTATGTGTATATGTGTATATGTGTATATGTGTATATGTGTGTATGTGTGTATGTGTGTATGTGTGTGTGTGTGTATGTATGTATGTATGTATGTATGTATGTATGTATGTATGTATGTATGTATGTATGTATGTATGTATGTATGTATGTATGTATGTATGTATGTATGTATGTATGTATGTATGTATGTATGTATGTATGTATGTATGTATGTATGTATATATATATATATATATATATATATATATATATATATATATATATATATATATATATATATATATAGATATAGATATATATGTATTTATGTATATATGTATTTTTTTTATAGTACCTTGTATTTTCCCTTGATGATGGCCTCAAAAAGGCGATCTTTAGTGCCATAGAAAGGCAGGCAACCCGACAAGAGGATAAAGAGGATGACTCCGCATCCCCACACGTCCACCGGCTTGCCGTATGGCTCTCTCTTGACAACTTCGGGAGCCATGAAGTGCGGAGTGCCGACGCGACCTGAAAAGAGCAGTCAGAAAAAAAGGAACTTCAAGAAAAATTATAATAAAACACGCTTCTATATATAAAAAGGCACAGGTGTCAAACTCAAAGTGTCATATGATGATTATAGGCAGTTTTTACAGTTACAAACCATTTGGTACTTCCATTACCACCAATGCAACTTAGAATTAAATTTAGTGTAAAGTTAGATTAAATTTATTTTTGAGTTTGTCTGCATCGTAATCCAAGTTCATTTAAAAAAATTTGTTATGTTACGAGCGCGTTGCCGTGCAAAAAGTCTCTTCCCTCCGCAAAATCCGTCTAATTGTAGTACTATTAAACACATTTCAGTCCTATAAAACCACTAGTTATTTGATACTATGTTAATAGATGGCAAATTAGAACAAATTAAAATGTTTTTCCAATCTGATATCCTGTTTTGGGTGTTTTTTTTCAGATGGTTGGAACTAAATAATTAGTTTTTAGTTCATTTCTATGGGAAAATTTCATTTGAGTTACGAGTAAATCAACATACGAGCTCAGCCCCGGAACGCATTAAGCTCGTATCTCGAGGTACCACTGTAATATAAGTTCTGGGACATCCTGGGCTGAGAGCAAAAAATGGTAGAAAAATGAATTTGTGAAAGTACCTCCAGCAACCAGGCCAGACTCTCCCAGTTGTATCGCCACTCCAAAGCCTCCCAGTTTGACTGGAGCGGAATTTTCCTTCGAGGCGAGTAAGACGCAGTGGGGCTACACACAAAAACACACACAAAAAATATTAATATAAGAGAATTTTCATGACAGGGAAAAAAAATCTTAAATAATCCAAAAAATTATCTTTTTCCCCTTCATTTTCCAAAGTAAATAAACAAATAACAGTATATTTAATGATTGCATGTTTAATTAAAACACAATTTCAAAATATGAAAAGGAAATATGGAAAGTTCCCCCCCTTTTTTATTCACAAAATGTAATTCAAAAACATAAAAGAATATTTTCTATTAGCAAACTCTAAAAAGAGAATTTGGACAAAATGTAATGTCAATAAAACATCTTTTAACCACCAGAAAAGCTTACAGATGACATTTACTGGTAAATAGCTTAGAAGTAAACCAAAGTATTTCCTGGGGCGGGTTTTTCACGTTTCTCTAACATGGGTTTAAACCAGTGATGGGAAAACTACGGCCCGCGGGCCACATACGGCCCGGCCCGCGAGGCTTTTTAATCCGGCCCGGTGACGTTGTCCAAATAATGTTTTTTTTTAAGTTACATTTTAGTATTTTTTAAGTTACATTTTAGTATTTCTTAATACACATTCCTTTTTACTTGACTTTGTACTTTATACTTTTTACTTTAATGATGAGTGGTGAGTATGTTAATACTTTAGTCCTTTTTTTTCAGTTTATGTTTCATATGTACAGTTAACGGATGCACTTTTTTATGTGTTATCGTATCTTGTGCTGACCCGGCCCATTTGTCACATTTTTAAAGTCAATGTGGCCCCCGGGCCCAAAAGTTTGCCCACCCCTGGTTTAAACCCTGTGCAATGCCATATAAAACAATCAAAGGGGGCGGAGCCTGCTCTGTCTGACTTCAGTTATGAGGGTAAAAGATGAGAGAAGTTAAGAAAAGTGCAGAACCCACTGTGAGAGTGAGTAAGTGAAGTCCCAAGGAATGATTAAAGTTGTCTTTTTTAATTTTTTTTTTTTTTTTAAATCTCAGTGCCTTTACATAAATTTTCAATTTTTTTAAAGACCATTGGAAGAAAACATATTGTATAACGCTGTATTGGAATTTCCCAGCTTCTCAAGTAAAGCTTTAATGGTAAGTGTGACAGACAAATATATAAGTATTTAAAACTAGTCACACAAAAGTTAGTTTTTTCTAGTTTTTTTGTAAGCATCACATTATATTGTATTTTGGAGGGTAATTCATTTTTTTTTTTTAATTCAGGTGAAAAAAAATCTAAACCAATAGTCCAAATATGCATAGAGAATGTTAATGTAAAGTATGTAGCTACATAATGTGTGAAAAATGCTATATTACTGCAGGTGACAATACTTGGTCGTGTGAGTGAAATAATATTTAAGAACTTGTGAACTGACATATTTCACACCTATGCAGAGGTGGGTGGAGTCGTCAAAAACTTTATTCGTGTAAGAGTAACATTAAAAAAAGTAAAAAAGATGTCAAAGTGGCGGCCCGGGGGCCAAATCTGGCCCGCCGCATCATTTTGTGTGGCCCGGGAAGTAAATGATGAGTGCCGACTTTCTGTTTTAGGATCCAATTAAAATGAAGATTATAGATGTATTTTAAATTTTGTGATTTTCCCCCTTTTAAACGAATAATTGTAATTTTTTAATCCATTTTTCAGTGTTTTAATTTCAAAAATCATTTTGTAAAATCTAAAAATATATTTCAAAAAAGCTAAAATAAACATTGTTTTAAATCTATAAAAAAAACTGAATATTCAGGGATTTTAATCCAGTTCTTTTAATCCATTTATAAAAATAAAAATAATCTAAATATTATATCTAAAATGGTCTGGCCCAATTTAGATGAAGAATATATATGTATATTAAATTTCCTGATTTTTCCCCTTTTAAATCAATAATTGTAATTTTTTAATCATTTTTTTCAGTGTCTTTAGTTGAAAAATCATTTTGTAAAATCTAAAAATATATTTTAAAAAAGCTAAAATAAACATTAATTTAAATCTATTTAAAAAATAATATCCAGGGCTTTTAATCCAGTTCTTTTAATCCATTTCTATAAAAAAAAATCTAAATATTATATCTAAAATGGTCCGGCCCACATGAAATCAAGTTGACGTTAAAGCGGCCCGCAAACCAATTTAAAAAAAAACATTTTCTACCTCAGCACATCTATATAAAGTATCATTACTATATAGTCTACTATAATCAACGACATAACCACAAGTAAAAACTCTACCACAATAAAAATCCCCTTAGAAGTGCATTTTCCTCAAACCACCACCAAAGTAAAAACATACTACCCCCCTGCTTACCTGAATAAAAGTCACTTGACCAATCAAACCATAAAAAAACATCCATAAATAACATCTAATTTTTATCTTCCCCCATTTTGCTTCCATTCTCAGAAAACCATCCTCCTTCCACCCATTAACCAGAATGAACATCTCGACTTCCTCATCCATTCTCTCCAAAACCGAGCCCATTTCCCTACCACCCCTCTCAATGACATCTCCTTCAGCCCAGATGCTATCATCCCTACCCACCACTACCGCAAACACTTGTTCCCTAGACGACGCCTCCCTCCGCCTACCACTAGCATTCCTCTACTCCCTCCTATTCCTCCTTGGCTTAGCAGGCAACCTCTTCACCTTATGGGTCTTCCTCTTCGTCCACGCCAGCCGCAACTCCGTCCACATCTTCCTCATCAACTGCGCCATTGCCGACCTGGTTCTTCTAACCTGTCTACCCTTCCGGATCTTCTACCACGTCAATGGAAACCGTTGGCTACTAGGCCATGTAGCCTGCAAGCTAGTAGGAAACCTCTTCTACATGAACATGTATATTAGCGTCACATTGCTAGGATTCATTAGCCTGGATCGCTATCTTCGACTAAGATGGAGAGGCCGGGCTAAACGAAGCGTAGGGGTCCGGTTTTGCGGATTCACCTGGTCTTGGAGTTGGCTAGCCTGCGGCACCCTCTGGGTATTGTCTTTAGCCGCCGTAGTCCCTATGATCGCCACAGCGGAGGACGACCAGGACAAGGACAGATGCTTCCAATTCAAACACAGGCGGCTAGCTTGTGGGAAAGCCTATTTTAATGTAGTGATGGTGGTGTTTTTTTGGTTGGTTTTCTTCACAATGGTGTCGTCTTACG
>NC_135508.1:3932500-4035000 GCF_051989575.1 Stigmatopora nigra | reverse complement strand
AATAAGTTAAATAATCAAAAGAGGTGTTTCAAAAATCATAAAAACGAATGAGAGGCATAGGATAACAACAAGAATAGTCGAGACCACAGGTGTCAAAGTGGCGGCCCGGGGGCCAAATCTGGCCAGCTGCATCATTTTTTGCGGCCCGGGAAAGTCAATCATGAGTGTTGACTTTCTGTTTTAGGATCAAATTAAAATGAAGAACATAGATGTATATTACATATCCTCATTTTCACCCTTTTAAATCAATAATTGTCATTTTTTAATCATTTTTTCTGTGTTTTTAGTTCAAAAATCATTTAGTAAAATCTAAAAATATAAAAAAAATCTCAAATAAATATTGTTTTAGATCTATAAAAAACTGAATAGTCAGGGCTTTTAATCAATTTATAAAAAAAATCAAAATTTTATATCTAAGACCCTTTGTCCAGACAATGAAAATAGTAATAAGAAAAAATAATAACAAAACAGAATAACAACTAATTTAAAAAGCACATTTTGGCAAAAGATATTTAAAAAAAAACACATTTAAACATAATTTTAAGATAAATTCTATTTAGTAATTTTGTTTCTTTAAACATTTTTTACCAAAAATGAAAATTAACCATCTCATTTATTTTCCCGATTTCTTTTTATATATATTTATTGGACAAATGAAGATTCCTCTTGAACTTTTATCTTAAAAAAATGTCCGCAAAATCCCATTTTCCAGGACTTACCGACTCCCTATCAATTTCAACATTGCGCCTCACCACACGATAAAAACAACATTTTTTTGCATTGACTCATACGCCCCCTAGCGCATCTATGTGGACTCATAATAAATGATTTTTAAATCCTTACTGACCAGATTAGATCAGACCATTAGACCGATAAAATTCATCATAAGAGGGACTTTAAATCCACGCACAACAACTGAGTCCAATCCCGTTTTTACCTTCGGTACTGAGTCCAGGACTTGAGGTGAAGCTAGCCACGTCGACAATCTTCACAGCAAACTGCTGGCCCGTGTCCCTGTTGATACAGCGGCGTACCACGCTGAAGGGTCCCCTGCAAGAAGCAAATTCAATTAGGCGCCTACGTGTATATATGTTTGCAGTCAGCACTAATTAGTTTATAATGGAATTCCAACAGCGATGTGGGCGGTTTGGCATATGGAAATTTTTCCAAACAGTTGTCAAGGGAATTACAGCGTAACAGTATGCAACACAGCTGTAAATACTGTGGGAAAATAATAACAATATTAATCCCTGGAAGTACTATTAACTGCCAACTAAAGAATCATTTTCAGAGACAGTTGATTACCAATTATTTTTGAGGTGAGTTGACTAATAAGATGAGGTAAAAAAAAAAAATCACCTTATTTGAGATTATAATGAATTCATAAATAAAGAGAATATTTGAATGCTTGAATATATTCATTCAATAAATAAAAGATGAATAAATAAAAGATTTCTCATGTCATCTCATTTTCTGAACCAATTTATTCTCATTAGGATCGTGGGGGGTGCTGGAGCCTATCCCAGCTGTCACAGGGATTGGAGCCTTAATCTCAGACCTCTAAATTCATATTAAAATGAATAAATTGCCATAAAGGGCGAAATTACATACATATATGTTGCCATGATTTTCAATTAAGGACATTTTTTCCCTTTTAAAAAAAAAATTGGGGAAGACAAATTTGTATCTTTTTAATGAATACATTTTTGGATAATTGCAAAAATCAGCTTTTTAGTCAAAAAAAAAAAAATACAATTCCAGAGTATTCTGCATGCATAATTTCATTTATTCACTCTCCTATTTCATGGGTGCTAAAGTGACGGCTCGGGGGCCAAATATGGCCCGCCACATCATTTTGTGTGGCCCGGGAAAGTAAATCATGAGTGCCGACTATCTGTTTTAGGATTAAATTAAAATGAAGATCATAGATGTATATTAAATTTCCTGATTTTACCCCTTTTAAATCAATAATTGTCATTTTTTAATCATTTTTTTCTGTGTTTTTAGTTAAAAAATCATTTTGTAAAATCTAAAAATATATTTAAAAAAGCTCAAATAAACATTGTTTTAGATCTATAAAAAAACTGAATATTTAGAACTTTTAATCCAGTTCTTTTATTCCATTTATAAAAAAAAAATCTAAATATTATATTTAAAAGTCTGACACCCTTAACTGAGTATTCTTTTTCCCCTTCTACTTAGTCTGACTACTTTTACTAGTAATATCATTTTGAAGGAATGCTACTCTTACATTAGTCACATTTTTGGCTACTCTACCAAGATCTGGAAACAAGAGTAAAGTTGTCAATGGTGGCGAGCGACATTATCTCCAGTAAATGTTCCGTCTCAATGGCATCTTACTTCCCAACTCCCCTCACAAATCTGGGCTCAGGATACATGATCCCTTTTTCCTTGCAAAACGGCATCCCAAGACACCAAAACCTATCATATTGATCCCTCAACATTGCTTTCACAAAGTAAAAAAATCATTGCACCACGCTACCTTGCTTTTACGAACCATTCTTGTCCTCTCTTGAAATTTGAAGGTCATTATCCAGGACCATCCAGTTATTCATAAAACTTAGTGCACAGGTGTCCAATCGATTTTTATCACAATCCACGTTGTAGTCTTGGTTTTATTTGGGCGCCCAGTAGAAGCATGGCCGCTATTAATTATTTGACTAATGAAATGTCATCTTTTACAATAGTCAATAGATGATTATTAGACCATAAATGTTGTATAAAAAGAGAATATTCTCTTGTATTATTTATTTTCTATTTACAATTTTTATCAAAAAGAGGACAAACATTAAATCTTTCTTTTAATTAAAGTTTAGTCACCTGTATGTGTGCAACTATGGCTACAGATCAATAATCTGGGGATGTATTGATAATCTGGGTACAGATTGATAATCTGGGCACATGATAATAATCTGGGCACATCATAATAATCTGGGCACATAATAATATGGGTACAGATTAATAATATGGTCAGAGATTAATAATCTGGGTGCAGATTAATAAACTGGGTACAGATTAATAATCTGGGTACAAATTTATAATCTGGGTACAGATTAATAATATGGGCAGAGATTAATAATATGGGTGCAGATTAATAATCTGGGTACAGATTTATAATATGGATACAGATTAATAATCTGGGTACAGATTCATCTGGAGACAGATTAATAATCTGGGTATAGATTAATAATATGGGTACAAATTTATAATATGGGTACAAATTTATAATATGGGTACAGATTAATAATCTGGGTACAAATTAATAATCTGGGTACAGATTTATAATATGGGTACATATTTATAATCTGGGTACAGATTAATAACATGGGTACAGATTAATAATATGGGTACATATTACTACAATGTGATTAAACTGTGTTCACAGATTAGCTATGAAAAATATAGTATTTCTATACTGCCACATGACTCAATTTTTTTTGATTGGAATTCATTGAAAACTAAAGCATGGCATTATGCCTCTCCCCTTTAGATAAAAAATAAATTCCAATTTCATAGGATATGAAATTAATTGTCCTAGCACGTGTCTAAAAAAAATAGAAATATATACAATAAAGCAAAATACATCGGGAGTTCATAGGAATTCAATGTTTTACATTGGAATTCCCTGAAAACTAAACTTTGCCATTCTGCCACACCCCTTTAAAAGTATGCCACGCCCCTTTAAAAATGATGCCCCACCCCTTTAAAATTCTTACACATTTAGTAATTTCAAATTGTCAGCTATAGATTTCCCTACATCAAATCATCTTTGGGTACAGATTATTGAATTTTTGCTCCCAATAGACAGAATATATATATATTTTTAAACCCGAGCAGCCATGGGGCTGCGTATAATCCTATATTATTAGGCCTATAATTTGCAGTCACGTTTCCTTTTCCATCCCCACACAACCGTTGCCCACCGCTGTGCTAGGGAATAACATTATAATTCCTGACTTTAAAAAAGATGCATGGCAAAGGCACAACAACAACAAAAAAAGATGAACTTCATCCGTTACTTACTTGCCAATCACCTCACACAACTCGTAGACATCCTCAAAAAGCACGTCGTCGTCCGCCATGGTCCAAAAGCAAAGCAATGGGCTTCGATAAAGAAATAACTCCTTGACAACAGTGGAACCTTTGCACACGTATTCGATGAACAAACCGTTATTGCAAAGGATTAATTTTGAAATTTATCACCCAGTCAAAATTGAGATAAATTAAAAAAAAAAGAGGGATAAATGACCACTGAAGTTCGCCTGCCCCACCTTCTCTGGTACCGATAGTCCGGTAAAGGCTAGCCAGCTAGCGGGCTAGCTTAACGAGAACCAGGGACCAGACCGCAGGGTTTGGACATTTTCCTCCTTTGCAAGGAAACGTTTGCATGTCTCCGGTCATCATTCTTTCGTCAAAAAATAGTGCAAAGTCTTCGGCTCCATCCGTAAAATCCGCAAAGGCGTCCGTTGGTTGCGACCAAGGTGCCGAGCTTCACCGCAAGCTAGCGTCGCGTTCATAAATGACAGTACTTGCCTTTCTGTGTTAATGGGCGAGCTGACGATGGAATAGCCGGTCGGTTGCTTTCGCCATCTATCACAGACGGCTTATATGAAATGATAATTGCATGGATACTTCACCTCCTCTCGAACCCGCGACGCGAATGCCGCGTGCGCTTCTTGTAAACGCCCAAATGGCATTCAACACATCCAACGTTACGTCCACCGTTAGTCGGATGCTGGCAGTCGCTCCGACTTGCACAAATCTGTCGCCTGAGAGCTCGCTGAGCCAAAATGGCGCCCCGCCGTCATGTTTTACCGGCAGGGGAGCCAAGATGGTGGTCACAGGGCGTCCGATTTCCAAATTGCGCTCATGCGCATGTGTGGACATTCCCGCAGCTTCATGTCTTACGTCATCTTTTTCGCCTCCACAATCGCTGTGGTTCGGTTTATTTAAATGCAGCATTTGGCAGGGTGTCTTTCGGTGATTATGTAAGATTTTAGCGTAAATGGTTGTCAGGTGATTGTTTTTTTCGTGGAAGGGATTCCCTAATTCCCATGGATCGGAAAGGGAGGTTCCCAAGATTTTTTTTTGCATCTGCCCGACTTCAATGTTTATTACGTGGCTATCAATTGGCATTCTGATTGGCTGTTGATGTGGTCATCAATGCAGTACGATCCTTACATTCCTGAAAATTTCAATTAAACGCTTACGCAAATACAATTAAAAAATAAAAGTCATTTCCGCTAAATGGGAATTAAGCAGATCAAAATGTTCACTTTCGCATCCACTCATCTTTATTTTCAACTCAAACCTGTTAAAAAAAAACATTTTGAGCACCCACACACACCAAAAAAAAACAACAACTGGCGGTGATTATTTCTGTCAAAAATTACCCAGAATTCAAAGTGGGTAAAATGAGATTGGTTTTACAAAAAAAAAAACGGTTATGGGGCATACACAATTTGAAATGATAATAAAAAATAAAAAAATACAGGAAAAACATAAAAGTTGCCAGGTACGATCGCCCTGGTACGTTTGGTCGCCCGGACGTTTGGTCGTCGGACGTTTGGTCGTCGGACGTTTGGTCGTCGGACGTTTGGTCGTCGGACGTTTGGTCGTCGGACGTTTGGTCGTCGGACGTTTGGTCGTCGGACGTTTGGTCGTCGGACGTTTGGTCGTCGGACGTTTGGTCGCCCTGACATTTGGTCGCCCGGACGTTTGGTCGCCCGGACGTTTGGTCGTCGGACGTTTGGTCGCCCGAACGTTTGGTCGCCCGAACGTTTGGTCGTCGGACGTTTGGTCGCCCGGACGTTTGGTCGCCCGGACGTTTGGTCGCCCGGACGTTTGGTCGCCCGGACGTTTGGTCGCCCGGACGTTTGGTCGCCCGGACGTTTGGTCGCCCGGACGTTTGGTCGCCCGGACGTTTGGTCGCCCGGATGTTTTGACGCCCGGACGTTTGGTCTCCCGGACGTTTGGTCTCCCGGACGTTTGGTCGCCCGGACGTTTGGTCGCCCGGACGTTTGGTCTCCCGGACGTTTGGTCGCCTGGACGTTTGGTCGCCGGGACGTTTGGTCGCCGGGACGTTTGGTCGCCTGACGTTTGGTCGCCCGGACGTTTGGTCCCTGTTGGTCCCCGGTCTTTTGGTCGGCAAAATTATATTCAGAGTTTAATATTTAAATATCTACTGTTGATTCATGGCAGAGAGAGTTTAATATCTAAGTACTGTTTAATATCTAAGTATTGTTGAAACCAGCTTTGAAAATTATATTCACAATAGTTTAATATCTAAATATATCCTGATGATTCATGACAGAGACAGTTTAATATCTAAGGTATTTAGATATTAAACTCTTGTGAATATAATTTTGAGAACTAATTTCAACAGTACTTATAAATTAAACAGTACTTAGATATTAACCTTTCCCTCTCATGAATCAACAGTAGATATTTAGATATTAAACTCACGTTGAGGGCTGTTTTCAACAGTACTTACACTCTGTCCTTCAAGCAAAAGTAATGGAGTAAAATTAATGCATTACTTGCCACCTCTGGAACGATAACAGGCCTTATCAGGCCTTGGTGGAGTTTCCTACTGGTCAGGAAGTGGCCTTCCTTTGCTTCCTGGCGTCTTTTGTGTGGGGGTGTGTGACAACGCCATTAGATCAGAAGCACAAACCAAAAATCCCGAGAAGTAGATTCGGATTATTCCTCCAACTGGTTTGGGAAAAGTGAACAAGCAACAATGGATTATGAACCCAAGAAATCCAAAAAGGTGGGTTGACATTTCTTCATGATTCCTTCCACAAATTCCTTCCAAAAGCCTGATTTTTATACATCCTTTGTCTCAGAGATCATTCGGAAATGGTCTCAGGTTAGAAGAAAACTGAATATATGGTCTGGTTTGGAATTTTTGGGGAAAAAAATGCCCAGATTTTAGACCAAATGGTCAGGGAAAATGTATGTTTGAGATTTCTGTGCCTGCCAAGGGTTTCGCCTCACCTATCAAGCGTCTGGTGTGGTCCAAAGCCAGTCGCAGGCCGGTGGAGCGAGGCAGCGTTTATCGGCGTCCTCTGCACAGCGTCCCCCTCTACGCTCCCGATTTCCTCATCCACCCAGAAAGACTCATCTTCGACTATGTTGAGAAAGAGGTCAAGGTCAGATTAGATTTCTTTTCTCATGTTGCTTTTGTATAAATGGTCATCCTTTATTGAAGAAAGACTGATTATAAATGGTATTTTTGGAGCCTTACTGTACATCAATTTTAAATAAATAAATTTAAAAAATCATGGGAAAAAATATGTAAATAAATAAATAAAATGGTTATTTTATTTTATTTTAATGGAATGCATTATTTTGGGCATATGGAAGAAGAAAATAAGTTAAATAATCAAAAGAGGTGTTTTAAAATCATAAAAACGAATGAGAAGCATAGGATAACAACAAGAATAGTCTAGACTACAGGTGTCAAAGTGGCGGCCCGGGGGCCAAATCTGGCCCGCCGCATCATTTTTTTGCGGCCCGGGAAAGTAAATCATGAGTGTTGACTTTCTGTTTTAGGATCAAATTAAAATGAAGAGTATCGATGTATATTAGATTTTCAGATTTTTTTTTCCCTTTTAAGTCAATAATTGTGATTTTTTAATCATTTTTTTCTCAGTGATTTTAGTTCAAAAATCAATTTGTAAAATCTAAAAATATATAACAAAGCTCATAAATATTGTTTTAGATCTATAAAAACTGAATATTTAGAGCATTTAATACAATTCTTTTAATCCATTCATTAAAAAAACCCTGTTTTAGGATCAAATTAAAATGAAGAGTATAGATGTATATTACATTTCCTCATTTTCCCTCTTTTAAATCAATAATTGTCTTTTTAATCATTTTTTTCTGTCTTTTTAGTTCAAAAATCATTTTGTAAAATCAAAAAAATATATGTAAAAAAAGCTAAAATAAACATTGTTTTGGATCTGTAAAAAAAATATTCAGGGATTTTAATCAAGTTCTTTTAATCCATTTATAAATAAAAGAAATCTAAATATCATATTTAAAATGGTCCCGTCCACATCAAATCGAGTCTGACACCCTTGGTTTACTCTACATGGTCTTTTTTCGAAGAAAAAAAAAGCCTTACCACTTGTGACTTTTGCCACCAGTTTCTGGGTCACCTGACCTGGGTGTCGGTTTCTCTGAACCCGTCCAGTCGAGATGAGCTGCTTCAACTACTGGACACCGCCAGGGTGAGTCGCCCCACTCATCTAACTGGCCGCGATCAAGGCGTAACGCCGTTGTGCCGTCGAGCAGCAGTTGCGGGTTCTTCCGTCCAAGACTGGCGTGGAACAGGACTGCATCTTGAGTCTATCCGCTCGATGCCTGCTGCTCACCTGGCGAGACAACGAGAAGTTGCTGATGAGGATTCCCACGCACGAGATCGCCGCCGCTTCCTACCTAAGAGATGACGCGCTCCACCTTCTGGTCCTCAAAACAGGTCAGGAGGTCACATGGTGATTCATCCGAGACGCGTTTGAGGCCGCCATTTTTGTCTCCATCGACAGGTCTGAATGTGGACACGGTGGTGGCCGGAGACGTCAGCCTGGATCGGAAGAAAACGTCAGGCACGGACGGCCGGCGTCAAACCATGAGCCCCGACGTTGACCCCCGACCCACGGGGGGTACCATGGAGCGACGGCACACCATTTGCGGTGTGGACTGGAGACCCTCGCTGTCCAGGAGCAACCCCGAGAAGAACCAGAACGCCGACCGAGGCGGAGGCGTTGGCGGTGGTGGGGGTGGTGGCGGTGGAAGTCTAGAGCGGAAACCAGCGGGTGGCAGCTGGGAGAGAAAGCAAGTCGGGAGGAAGACGGGCGGCAGCTGGGAAAGCCGCAGACCCAGGCCGAGCGGCGGTGGAGGCGGTAGCTGGGAACGCCGCCACGGGGGCGGCGGCGCCGGAAGCTGGGAGCGCCGGCAGGCCTGCACCGGGAGCTGGGAGCGGGGAAAGAGCTACGGGAGCTGGGAGAGGCGCAACCACAACCCGTTGGAGCCCACGCCCTGTCCCGACGCCTACTGCAACCTGGTCATCCTGGCCGTGGACAACCGGGTGAGGAACCATGCCGGGCCACCCGTGGCCCGGTACTCGGACGTTTCGTCGAGAGACGTTTGGTCCCCGGACGTTTGGTCCCTGGACGTTTGGTCGGCCGGACGTTTGGTCAAACGGACGTTTGGTCGACCGGACGTTTGGTAGAACGGACATTTGGTAGAACAGACGTTTGGTAGAATGGACATTTGGTCGCTGGGTCGTTACTGTTGAAACCAGCTCTCAAAATTATAATCATGAGAGAGAGAACTTAATATCTAAATATCTAATATCAAAATATGAATAGTAAACTGTCATAATTTGACAGCGAGCAAACCCGGTGACCAAACGTCCATTCTACCAAACGTCCAGTCTACCAAACGTCCAGTCTACCAAACGTCCAGTCTACCAAACGTCCAGTCTACCAAACGTCCAGTCTACCAAACGTCCAGTCTACCAAACGTCCAGTCTACCAAACGTCCAGTCTACCAAACGTCCAGTCTACCAAACGTCCAGTCTACCAAACGTCCAGTCTACCAAACGTCCACTCTCCCGAACGTCCGGTATACCAAACGTCCGGTCTACCAATCGTCTTGTCTACCAAACATCGGGTCGACCTAACGACCGGTCGACCTAACGTCCGGTCGACCAAACGTCCGGTCTATCAAACGTCCGGTCGACCAAACGTCCGGTCGACCAAACGTCCGGTCGACCAAACGTCCGGTCGACCAAATGTCCGGGGACCAAACGTCCGGGGACCAAACGTCTGTCGACGAAACGCCCGGTCACGCCGTGGCCCTGCCCACTCGCTCTCCTCTCGTCACCGTCTCAAGTGTCCCTGATTTTGGCACAGGCAGGATGCCGCCGAGGAGTACTGTTCATTGATCTGCCAGATGTTCCAGATCATCTATGGCCACCAGACCATTGAGTGTGTGGACAGAGCGGGATTTCATCACACCATGCCGCACCGCTACTGGTTGCAAAGGAGTGGGTTGAGAACATTTACTCATTTATGGCCAGGATAGCAGGGGGTGATTGAGCCTATCCCAGCTAACCACGGGCACCAGGCGGAAGGCCAATATTTGGAGACAAGGAGCCGCTCTTATTCATGTTGAGGGATAATTTAGCCTACAATTAGCCTACCATTTCAGAGTATACCCCGCCTGGTGCCCTTAGTTGGCTCTGGGATAGGCTCCGGCACCCCTTCTGAGGATAAGGGGCATGTAAAATGAATGTAAAAAAACAAAATACTAATTTTTCACCTATTTGCTTTGCGCACAGGTGACAGCTGCCTGACCGACGAGTCTTTTGGCTACGAGCCTGAGTTTAGCTGCTGCGGCTCATAGTAAGCCATATTTTTTAGGAAGCCGTTTTGACCTTTTGCGATCACTTGCTTTTGCTTTTGCATCTCGGCTAGTGACGGATCTCAGGACGCGTTTGAGGTCTACTACAGCGAGACATACAGCGAGAGTTCGTCACCGCGCGACTCGCGTCGCAGTTTGACGTCAGCCAATGACGCAGGAGAGAGCAACCCCACCCTGGCGCTCATGCAGGACTACATGATCACGGTAGGGGGCGCCCTTTCTGTTTTCTCACTTTTTTATGATGGATTTGTGTTTGATGATGACGT
Source organism: Stigmatopora nigra (assembly GCF_051989575.1). Taxonomy (NCBI): domain Eukaryota; kingdom Metazoa; phylum Chordata; class Actinopteri; order Syngnathiformes; family Syngnathidae; genus Stigmatopora; species Stigmatopora nigra. The sequence goes on along the minus strand of NC_135508.1, from coordinate 4,024,276 downwards.
GAGTACAATGTAAAATGGCTAAATAAAGTACAACTGAACTCAGTTTTGGTTCAGTTGCCTTTTCAAAAAATGTGTTTTTAGCGTGTGGGTGTATGTTAAAAACGGTGTGTCCTTTGTGTGTGTCAAATACAGAAATAGCAGTCGATACTGACACTGCGGCCTTAAATGCAATGCACCATATAGTCGTGAAAATACGGTAAATAAATTTGTGGTTTGCGCTGAAAATGTGCTGTTGTGACTTTTGTAGTTGCGGAACAAGCTGAACCCTGCGGAGTTGCAACATTTTGCCACGTTCCTGCGAGAATACCGGCTGGCGTCCAACATCGGCCACTTCTGTTGCCAGCTGCTGCACTTATACGGAGACAATCGCAAGTTTCTTTTACTAGGTCAGAATCCAAAGCACACAACATTCATTTACTGTGCTAACTTCACCTACAATTAATAATAAGTAATTAAAATGAAGACTATAGATGTATATTAAATTTACTGATTTTCCCCCTTTTAAATCAATAATTGTATTTTTTTATCATTGTTTTCAGTTTTTAGTTCAAAAATAATTTTGTAAAATCTAAATATATATATAAAAAAATGCTAAAATAAACATTGTTTTAGATCTATAAAAAACGAATACTCAGATTTTAATCCAGTTATTTTAATATATTTATAAAAAAAACTACCATTTACAATAATCATGATTTACCTTGCAGGCATGCGTCCGTTCATCCCGGACAAAGACGTGGGCGAGTTCGAGAGCTTCTTGGAAAGCATCGGAATCCGCGAGGGTGGCATCTTGACCGACAGCTTTGGACGTATCAAACGCAGCATGAGCAGCACGTCGGCCACCGCCATGAGAGAGTACGTCAAGTCGCCATCTGGTGGTGAAATATAATTGAAAAATTACCATTCAAAACATTGGTTTGGATGGGCACACTAGTCTGGAAAATGTTGCTTTACGCTCACTGTAGACTGTTGGGATGTGACAATTTTAGTTTTTTTATTATTATTGGCCAGCAGATACGACAGCGGCTCTTTGACGTCAGGATCTCAAGAATTCAACCGGCGGATCGGCGATATCACGCACGATATCCAAGCGCTTGGTTTTGGTGACGCGCATGACGATATTGAGGAGGAAGACTACTATTTGTGATTCACCGAGATTTTCGGAATGGGTTAATAAAAAAAAGTTTAAAAGACGGCAACATTGTATGGTAATTTGAGTCCCCGTTTTTTTACAACATTTTTATTATTTTCTAAATGAGTGTTTTCACTAAATTTTAAATTTAAATGTTCAATCTAAACGGTAAATGTAAATGCTGAAGATTAATCTCTTAACGAAGTATTTAGTCAAACTACAAATTCAAACTACCGGTGACAGAAAGTTAGAAAACAAAATAAAAGACAGGGGGAGCTCCGTTGAATGGGTTTCAGTGTCGAACAATGAGCTCTTGCGGCCTTTATTTTGCTACTTCCGGTCAATGGTCGTTGTCTTGATTTAGTTCAGGCGTTTAGGAATTCATATTTACTTTAAATGTTACGGTTTAGCACCCAATCAGAAAAAAATATTAAAGTTGCTAAATATTGTAATAAATGTGCCATAAAAGAGGTGACTCTAAAATTTTCACTGCACGTTTGAAACACAGTGTGGGGCTAAATACTGAATACAATTATAATTATGTTCTTAACCATTCTTGCTCATTTCAATGGGAGTTGATTGATCATTTTTGGGTTTTGGTCATTTCATTTTTTTTGTGTTTATAACGACGGATTGGTGTTATTGTTATTGTTTTGGAGGATTTTGAGAGCACAGGAAGTAAAGCTGAAAAGTTGAATATTAACTTCCATTTGGAGACGGAAAAGTCAGAAGGCAAATGATTTGTGATATCAACACCCACAGGAATATTTACATTACAATAAATCAGGTGAGGATCTGCGTCATATTTCACCTCTAGTGGGAATTTGATCATTTTCCAGATGAATATGAATTAGTAGTATATTATGAATCTGCAAGTTGTTTACTTTAGTTTATAAACTCAAAGCTAAATGTATATTTTAGTCAAACGTACACAAATCTAAATTGATCAGTTTGCAGCATTTAAAACAGTAAAAATGACGATGAGCGATTGCAGTTGTAAATAAAAACAACTTATTTTAATGCTTATTCTGGTTGGACACCCCTCCGTTATTGAAAGAGTTGGCACGCTCCGCCAGCCGCGGGTTGAAATGCATTCTGGTTAATATTTGTTTGTAATAGTAAACACGATAAATTGAATGAATGTCAATTATCATTTTAAATTCGCTTCTTTTGATATAAATACATTATAAAATAAAATAAATCCTTACCTTGGAGGAAACACTATCTTTTCAACCCAAGGAGTTGGATGTAAGACATATTAAAATCGCGAAACTATACAGCCTGATTCAACAGGTGTAATGAATGGTCAATCACAGGAACAAGACACTTTAAGAAATAAACAACAACAATTAAACACTAACAAACTCAAAACATAAGTCTCATTGTTGTTATCTCAAGTATTTCATTGGTTTTGTGCAATTATTAAACGACTTTTTATTATCTGGGTTTTATTTATTTTTTCGATTTTTTTTTCTGGAGTGCCACACTGCCCTAATTGGTCCGGTCCGGACCAAACCAAAAATAGTTGGGAGGGGGTGGACCTTTTTGAGCCGGGGTGAATACAATACTGGTGTGACAGTATTATCTTATTTCTTTATATAGTAAACCCATACCCTCCTTTCATATTTTCACAACTTTTATCATATAACAGTACATTATCTTAGCATTATATTTATGTTGCTTTGATTTGCCTTGGAAGCATCAAACCACAGGGATACTACTTTAATATAGACTATAGGCAGAGTCAATCCATTATGAGAATTGAAATTTGTCAATATTTTCCCATTTCTAAAGCAATATTCACAAGAATTAGCAGTTATTGTTTATTTTATAAGTGGTAATAACATTAAATTTGCCAAAAACATGGAAATTCTGGTTTGATAATTGCATTTTTTAGATATTTTTGACTGTATACTTACTGTTTTTATTTCCTACATTAGCAATGGCGCCATACTTGAATTTGGCATTGGTTTTGGTGCTGTTTTCAACATGTTGGGCTGGAAAAATCCTGGTCTACCCCTTCGAAGGAAGCCATTGGCTCAACATGGAAATCCTCCTGCAAGCTCTTCACTCTCGAGGCCACGAAATCACCGTCCTACGTACGTCCACCAGTTGGTACGTTCCGGAAAAGTCACCCTACTTCCACTCCATCACCGTCAAAGCTCCAGAGTCACATGGTATGGAGAGTGAGGACTTCATGTCCTCCTTCATTGCCAAGTCCATCCAGATCCAAAGACATTCTGGTTCACTTTGGGGATTTGTAGAGTTCTACAGGAACCTTTTCAGTTTTGTCAGAAACAGCCAGGTCGCCGTGGCTAATTTCATAGTCAGCATCTTGGAAAACCGAACCCTGATTGGTCAACTGAAAGACAGTCATTTCGATGTTTGCTTGATCGATCCAGCCGTTCCTGGTGGACTCCTTCTGGCTCATTATCTGAACCTCCCAACAGTCCTCAATGTCCGACTTCATTTCAGGGGTGAGGCGCACTCTTTAATCACACCATCACCTTTGTCTTACGTCCCCCAACTGTTCTCCCAGTCTTCAGACAAGATGGACTTCTCCCAAAGACTGAAAAACATCATCTCCAACTTGGCTCTTCTTTACATGTACCACTTTGTATCCAATCCGCCTTACCAGGCCATTTGTGACCGCTATTTTGGCGGTAATGTCAGTACCACATCTCTCCTGCAGGGGGCAGACTTATGGCTGATCCGATTGGACTTTACTTTGGAATTCCCTCGTCCTACCATGCCCAACATGGTCTACATCGGAGGGTTTCAGGCCAAGCCGCCACGTCCCTTACCAACAAATCTAGAGGACTTTATGCAGAGTTCTGTGGAACATGGCGTGGTGGTCATCACTTTCGGGACACTCCTTGGAGACCCTGGACCGGAGATGTCCCAAATCCTCGCCTCAGCTTTCGCCAAAATCCCTCAGAAGGTCTTGTGGAGACATACCGGCGTTCGTCCTGCCGGTTTGGGGAACAACACACTCCTAGTGGACTGGCTACCCCAAAACGACGTCCTGGGTCACCCTAAAACCAAGGTCTTCATCACCCACGGGGGGACAAACGGCTTATACGAAGCTATTTACCATGGCGTCCCTATTCTGGGGATCCCGTTAATCTTCGACCAGCATGACAACATGGTGCGGATAAAGGCCCGTGGCGTTGGCGAGGTCGTTGATGTCACGGCGTTGGAGGTGGAATCTTTCAAATCGTCCTTGGAGAATATTCTGGATCCACGGAAGGCCTATAAAAGGAATATGGCGGCACTTTCCAGACTTCATCGTGATCGACCCGTGGGAGCGCTCGATTCCGCCATCTTCTGGGTGGAGTATGTTGTCAGGCATCGTGGCGCGGCGCACCTGCGGACAGAGTCCTTTAAATTGGCGTGGTATGCCTACCACTCGGTGGATGTTGTTGTTTTCCTGGGGTTTTGTTCTTTTGTGGTGGTGGCTGGAATTTGGGGTTCCTGCAGATGTCTTTGGAGGATCCTCATTAAGGCTAAGCAGTCTAGATTGAAATCAAAGAGTCAGTAGAATGATGGAATCAAAGACAGGACCTGATGGCTTTGGAGCTTATTCATACACAATGAAAAATGTGAAAACTAGAATTTTGGGAGTTCTGTGAACGTATGTCAATCATTTTCTGAAGAAAAAAATTATTTCAGATTGTCTGCAATGATTTTAGAATGCAGGTCATGTTTGTTCAGTATTGCTAATTTTTTTGGTAGATCTGCTAGATTTATTTTCAGGGGTGCCAGAGCCTATCCCAGCTAGTAGGCAGTGTACACCCATAGTGTTCCCTCGCTACTTCGCGCTTCAGCTATCGCGGACTCAGAGCTTCGCAGATTTTTTTTCAGGAAAAATAAAAAATATAAAGATATTAAGTTAAAATTATAAAATACATCATTTTACAAGAGTTGGAAACAAAATATTCAATAAGAATTAGTAATTGCATCAAAAAAGGCCAAAGAAATGGTCAATAACATGGTGAGAGTTCAGGAATGGCATTGATGACGTCATGGCTCTTTACAGGCGCATCTTCACCGCCCAAAAAAAGCAATGTTCACAACTCCCAATAATGATGTTTCTTACGTGCAAAAAATCTGCAGAAGAACCTCCGTATGGACTATTATGATGTTTTTGCTTGGTGGTGCTTTTGTGCACGTGTTCTACGTTTCTTTAAGCATTTTTGAAGGGGCCCGCCTACTTCGCGGAAATGCACTTATTGCGGGGGGTCTCGGTCTCCATTAACCGCGATAAGCGAGGGAACACTATTACCAATGTTTTTGAGATTTTTTGTTTACATTTGTGGTTTTTGAGGTATGCCTACATCCAGTAAAACCAGAATTTCAGCATTTTTTATTAAATGTTTGTAAAAGTGTTAGTGTAAATGAGGCTAGTTTTGGAGTTTCCATCTCATCTCATTTTCTGAACCGCTTTATCCTCATTAGAATCATGCGGGGGTGCTGTAGGCAAGAAGACAGATAACTATGGAAACTCACACTCATACCAAAGGGAAATTTAGAACGTCCAATAAGCCTACCATGCATGTTTTTGGAATGTAGGAGTACCCAGAGGAAACCCACACAGGCCTAGGGGAGAACATGAAAACTCCACTCAGGTGGACATAACCTGGATTCGAACCCATGACCCCAGAGATGCGAGGGCTTGGAGTTTCTTCATACTACCCAATTTTGGTGCGTGTTTAAAATAATCCAGCAAAAAACTTGACTTTGCCCATTTTTTATTATGTTTTTCGGAAGTTGTTCTTTTCACTTGAACATCTAACATTAATAACCCACCAAAGAAATGTTTATCTTTATGAAAACCTCTTCACCTCACTTACCACTTTGATTGGAATCTGGGGTACGGAACCCTTCCTAATTGTGTGGGGCAAACTCAGTATACAAAATAATACGTATGAATTTGCTTGGACTTGCTTTGGACTGACCACAGTAGACGTGCAATCCGTTTAAAGTGGGAAGTCCGACGTCGAGTGTTTGTGTGTCCAGCCATCGCCGCCAATGTCCACCCACGAATTTCATTGTCCGCCCAAGTTCAGCCAGAACTGGATTAATAAGTTATAGCAAACTAAGGATAAAGAAGAGTCAATTAGGACGCATGTTGACTTGAGAAAACCTAAATTGGAGACAAATCAGAAGAGTGAAGCCAAAAACTGCACAAAAAATTGTCAAGTTGCGAACTGATTTGAAGCAAGGGGGCGGGACTTGATCCGCCCGGGAAATTTTCAGTTTTTCCACTTTCCACAAATCCCAAAAGTACGTCTCCCACCTGGTTCTTTGCTGGAGTTGAATTCTCGGTTTCAAGAAAGCATCCGTGACGACGTCGGCCAGCTCAGGCGCGCCCTTTTCCCCTGAAAAGTTAGTCGGGCGCCTTTCCACGCCAAATGGGAATGGTTCTGAGTGGGTTAAGGTCTCGAGGACGCGTCCTCGAAGCTGATGATGCTGGATTCCGGGTCGGTTTGTGCCACTTTGCCGCCCGAAGCAGATGGCCCAGAGGAGAGTGGCGCCAGGGAGGAAGGAGAATCACGCCGAAGTAGAGGTTGAGTGTCGGTTCGAATCTCGTCCACGTCCTCATCCTCTTCGTCTTCCATGCTGGGCCAGGCCGACTGGTCCTCCACTCGTTTTAGACGCTCGTTGAGAGCTTTCAGGGCCAGTTGTCTGCAAGGAGGAGAGACATTTTGTTGACTTAACTGTCAATGCCAAGCCTGAGAAAATCTGCACTTTGTTTTTTAAGGTAGAATAAAGTGAAAATATTTCTAGTGTGCGGAAATATGTACGCAGTCAGTTCAAGAAGTATTGGAACAGCCTGCTTTATTGCGCGTTTTTCCACTTGGAAATCACAGAGGGGTCTGAAAATGTCAAGGTAGGTCAAGGTTATTCTAAAATAATCAAACTCAAACCCAATGAAGTTCAAATACGGTATATTTGAGAAAATATGGTATCGTAACGCGCACTTAAAGTCTTTCATTTTCTCCAAAATAGACAGTGCGCCTTATAATCCAGTGCACTTTATATATGGACCAATACTAAAATTGTTATCACAATAAAATAAATAAATAGGTCGATAGGGTACACCATCCTCTACAGCTCTCACAACTATGGCAAACAGCCACCAACTACTATTTTCCCCGTAGAAAAAGTACTGTGCAGAGACTGCTGGGATATATAGTTCTTTTGTCAATAAACCCAGTAGCTACTATTTGTCAATGGATTTTGGCGTGGACATCGACATCAACACAGCTTTACGAAGGGTGGCAGGCAGCGTCGGGCTAGTTATGCTAGCTACTAGCTAGCTACTATTTGCGAATGGGTTGTGGCCACCTGGACGAACGTATAAAACTCAGCGTTTTCGATGACTCATTTGGACAATTGTTCAATTCGGACACAGAAAATGAGGAATTTGTTGAATTTGTGGGTGATGATGACGAGAGTACATTGTAAAATGGCTAAAGAAAGTACAACCGAACTCAGTTTTGCTTCTATTGTCTTTATAAAAACATGTTTTAGCGTGTGTTTGTATGTTTAAGCTGGTGTATGTTTTGCCATGCCTGTCTGCGTCTTTAAAAACGGTGCGTCTTTGTGTGTTTCAAATACAGAAATAGCACTCGTTACTGACACTGCGGCTTTAAATGTGATGCGCCATAGAGTCGTGAAAATATGGTAATTGGCATCAATGGTGTAAAAAAAATAATAATTCACACAAATCTTGAGCTAACTCCGCCCCCCCATATCCCCTCAAAACTCACCTCCTCCTTTCTGCATCTTGCGGGTCAGTCCCAGGCAAGCTGATGGTGATAGCGGAAGGTGCGCCCACGTCATAGCGCTTGACCATCTTCCTGCACACTTTGACCTTGACCAAGGCAGCGTGGACCAACGCCGCTAGCAACGCCACCGCCGGCTGCAGCGCCTCCGGGAAGAAACTGGCGAAGGCAAAGTGGTCCGACATGTCGCCACGGCCCCGGCTGTGTCTCTGGTAGAAGCGCAGGTACACCCAGCCGGACAGGGCGCCGTAACTGTAGGCAGCCAAGGGGGCGGAGCTCTCCAGCAGACCCGACAGGCGGAGCAAGCCCAGGAAGAGGAGAAACAAAGCAGGAGCTGCTTTCAGACGCACCTGGAAGTCCGGGAAAAAGGCTTTCATTCTTAGGGGGAAAACTAGAACCTTTTAAAATGGATTGCTTCTATTTTCTGAAGAAACATCCTTATCCCCTATTGGCGTAGGTCTTCGAATCTATTAACCACCATAAACAAGGTGTCACTGCATAAATGTCAACTTATATATTTTTCCCATAATGTTTTTGACCATTTCATATTGTCTATACCAGGGGTTGTCAGACTCAGGTTGGTTCGCGGGCAGCTTTAACGTCAACTTGATTTCACGTGGGCCGGACCATTTTAGATATAATATTTAGCTCTTTTTTATTTATATAAATGGGTTAAAAGAACGGGATTAAAATCCCTGAATATTCTGTATTTTATAGATCTAAAACAATATTTATTTCTGCTTTTTTAAAATATATTTTTGGATTTTACAATGATTTTTTAACTAAAAACACAGAAAAAAATTATTTAAAAATTATAATATTTGATTTAAAAGGGTGAAAAAATCAGGATATTCAATAAATATTTACTCTTCATTTTAATTTCATCCTAAAACAGAAAGTCGGCACTCATCATTTACTTTCCCGGGCCACATAAAATGATGCAGCGGGCCAGATTTGGCCCCCGAGCCGCCACTTTGTCACCTGTGGTCTATACCATATAAAAACTTCTATACATGATTTTTTTAAGTACGTTTTTTTTTAATCAAACCGATATCATTTTACCCATGTCGCCTCTAATCCGGATCATCTCGATCCCTGGTAGCCTCCCCCAAAACATGAAAACAAAAACACATCACCTAACCCTTCCCGACTCCCACGAGCATCACCTGCGGAACTCGTAGGACCGTAGTATCCCCCATCGTCTGCTTCAGCGCCACCAGGACGCCTCCCAGAAATCCAGCAGCTCCATGGACGCGTATAGCAAACAAGTATTCCAGGTTGAAGGTGGCCACATAAGTGAGGAGATAGGAAAGTCCTGCCAAAAGGCCTGCTGATACATTGACCACCACGAAGAAGATCAGCAGTTCCAGGGCTCCCCAAAGAGGTTCCAGTAGACGCCCACAGGACATGACAGTCCCCACATTGGCCAACACACCCCACAGGTGCTCCTCCACGACCCCATGGCTGAGTAGTGTCCAAACCCAAAAGTTAGGGGGGAACAAGTAGCCTGGAGTGACCCCCAACGCATAGGTAGTATCCAATGCCCATGAGAGTAGATAGAGGACCACCACCAGAGCACTAATGGCTTTCACCACCACGCTAGTGCTAGCTAACGCAGCTAGAAAATGCTGTCTTGCCACGGGTAGATAACGATTCATATTGGAACGTGGAGTCGCTTAAGACTAACAACAAGCTAGGAAAGTGACACACAAGGCGTCACATACGGTCAAAAGCCGCATTTCTTTAAGGGAGAGAACCTAGAACGACGCCGTCGAATTAGCCTAAACTTCCAATTCCTGGTTAGTTTCAACGCAAATAACCATAAAAGGCTATTACGTCTTAGCTTCGTTCAGGGGACGAATACGCCACAAACCCCGCAATAAGACTAACGTGTTTTAATATGAATTAAAGGCGTCTCGAGTATTCAAATTCTTACTATATTTTGATTAGTTAGCTTCCTGACACTGTGTAGCTAATGCTAACCGTGATATGATAGGCGCCCGCTATGGACGAGCATAAAACAACACAATAGTCCAATTCAGGGACCAGACAACACCGTCAAATCAAAGCTCAACAGTTCCGCTAACGGTGCCATTTACTGGGGGGAACAAACTACTCACACCCGAGGATTCCTAACCAGCAACAGGCCTTTCGCGACGTTCAAAACAACACCGGACACGTTTGACAAGCAGCCTCTGCGGACAATGTTAATTCCAACGGCTAATTTTATGTCGAGTTGTAGCTTTTGCGTCCATTTAAATCTCATTTGTCCTCCGAATTATGGTGGAAATACAAATATTAGATATGGAAACCCTGCTGTCACAAGACCGGCCTGAGTCAGGAACAAGCCTGCGCCGAGTGACGAGACGACGGTCAGTCGCACCAGAAGAAGAAAAAGCGTCAAGTCACGGAACTTGTTTTGAATTTACGGCAGAGAAGTCACTGCAATGGCGCAGTGCTTCCTTCCCTTGGTGAAATTTGGTATTACACCCCCCGGTTTCTGCCTTTTCGCCGGGTTAACACTCACAAATGGACTCCTAACTCCTATTATTGTAAACAACAAGACACGTATACAAAAATACACAATACAAAAACAACATTGGACATTTGAGAATATTTTTGCTCATAAAATATCAAGGAAATATTCCATTTATATGCGCATTCCATTGTAATTTCTTTTAAAAATGCTATTAAACAAGCTAGCAGTATAACGGAAGTAAACGGGCAGAGGTTTCAAAATATAAAAAAAATTAAAAAGATTTAAAAATTCAAGTAAAAATCTGTGTATTTTAGTGTTGCACCGGTACAGTTGTTTAATGCCTGTTCAGATATCATGTTTTTATTTATTTTTATTGTACTATATTTATGCATACTGAAATCATGGCTTGGTCAAACACGCTTAACAACATTTATCTGCTAAAGGTTACACTACATTTAAAAAAATCCTCTAAAACTTGTGTTGTTTGGTATAAAGTTTGATACTATTTTATATTAAGTCTACAGAAAGCGCCATTGTACCACATGAGTAAATTAGCTTAGCTCTCGTGCTAATCATGTATGCTAGCAAAGGAGAAATTGGCTACCCCCCCACACACACACACACTTTCCTCCTTCTAACCAAGATAACATTTAAATATTGTCATTTTAATATCAGTGTAAATAAAATTTAAAGTTCAGACTGGTATTAATGTTTTGTGTGTTATGGTATAGTTTTATACTATTTTATATTAGAATTTTAGCATATGAGTAAATTAGCTTAGCTCTCCTGCTAATGTATGCTAGCAAAGTTGAAATTGGCTAGCCTTTTTTAGTTTTTCCTCCTTCTAACCAAGATAACATGTTTATAGATTGTAAATTTAATATCAGTGTAAATAACATTTAAAGTTGAGGCTGGTATTAATGTTTTGTGTGTATTTATCTACCATTTAAATAATAGGCTTGCTAAATGATCACATTCAATAGACTTTTCCAGAATAAGAAAAAAAATCATATTTAAAAAAACAAAGATGTATTATTTTTTGCCACGAACATTTTGGCAGAATTAAAAGTTCAAGAAAGAAGAAACTTGAGGAAAATTCGAACATTTATTTGTGAATTCTATGACAAAACACAGCGGGCAGTTAAAATATTTTACAAGCTACGTTGATTGGGGGGAAGGAACATTAAAAAGCCATTTGGCATAACCATTATTGTTATTTTTTGTGTGTTTTTAGTTCACTTTAAAATTGGCAGACATATACAGAAAATGCTCAAGTGTGTTCATAAAAGGCAGAGAGCTACATATTTTCACAGCCAACTATTTGGTTTAGCCGTTGACATTCAGCTTTCCTTAAAAACGCCAATAAAAGAATCCACCAAAAACTACAGTATCTTGATTTTTTAAATGTAACTTTCATTGCATTTTCCTTCTTACAAAAAAAGTCAAGCATAGTCATTGTAATATCTCTAGCTAATTTACAGACACTTGGTATTTAGCCCTAAACATTAGCTAGTGCTAAAAAAATGTATTAATGTGTAAATAAAGTACATATTGCAAAAAGATGTGATAAAAAGACAAAAAGTTTAGGTAGTTTTTGCACGTCTGTAAATGCGACACGCGTTAAAACATATTTTGTTAATGGATTTTTTTTAAAAATGACTTTTTTTTCAGGGGATAGAACAATTATTGGCAAATATTTTGTAAAGAATAAACCCCAAAAACTCTTTAAATCTTGAGAAAGATAGAAATAATGCACTGGAACAATGGTGCATATTTACTATAATAACCCAAGTTGTACTATTTTTCAAAATAAAGTAAAAAGAGTGCAGTGAGAAGAAAGTTAAGAATATTATTTACATTTTTTTGTGTGTAATAAATGTGCTTTTGGTCTGGAATGACATTTTTTGACCATTTTTAATGCCAACAATCTCACTACAGCATTTTTTTAGTGTAAATACATAAATGAGGTCTTTATGGAGGTCCACAAGTGCCAAAAATGTAAATATGTATGTACAAAAATGAATGAAAGTTATTATTTCAGTATTTATTTATTCATTCTACTACTCAGAAAATTTGACGTCCCTGAAATGGTTGAGAAAAATTCGAACGAAGATGTTTTTGGGTGAAATGGCCCAATAAAAGGTAATTGCTTTCATTCTTCATATTAAAATGCACCAAAAACAATGTTTTTCTTGATATTTAATTTTTTCAGTTTGTATTAAAATTTAAAAAGTGGATTAAAATATTTTAATATCCATTGATTTTGCATTTTAAGGTTTTTTTGTTCATTTAATAATATGTTTTGTGTCTTGTTTTTTTAATTATCACAATCTGAATACAAAAAAATTGAATATTCATTCATTAAGAATAAACACCAAATTTAAATATTAAAATGTTTGAATAAATAAATACTAAAATGAATTGTTTTAGTTTTTTGATGAATTAGGACCTTTTTGGCACAAGTGGTCCACCATAGTTGTGCTAAAAACAACCAAGTTGCATCATAGCGCCCTAATTACCACAAATGTATGCAATAAAATATATCAATATAAAAATGTATTTCCATTTATAACATTGGTAAAAATGTAAACTAGACTTTATGATTTTACTGTAAACCAGGGGTGTCAAACTTGGGTTTGCGGACCAAATTAATGCCTTAAACTCGATCTCATGTGGGTCGGACCAGTTTATTTTTGGGCCAAAAAAAGTTAACTTACTGGCCAGTTTAAACAAATTGATGTCAATAGCAGACAATGAGTTTATTTTATGTCATTTTAGAGTACTTACAAGTCATTTCCGGTATATTTTGGATCATTTCCTACTGATTTGGAGGCAGTTTTTGGGATGCTTCTTGTCCATTTGTCGTTTTTTGAAGATTTTTTGGGCTTTCCAGTTGGTCTTGTGATATTTTAAGGATTCCTATTAACTCATTGGCTGCCATTGATGGCACTGTCGAAAAAAAAAATGAAAGCATTTAATTCTTCTGTATGAACATGTATGAGTGAGCTACAAAATGCACGTCCGGCAGAACAAACCCGTAGGTTTGACACCCCTGCTGTAAACCATTTTTTTGTTGTTGTTTGTTTTCTGAAAATGAGAAAAAAAACAATCATTGTCGTGGAAATGAAAGGCCTGTTGGGTTTTGTTTGAGTGGAAAATGCATCGTCAATTAGCAGGCACTTTAATTTAAAGATTAAAAACAATATGTGCTGTTTTTAGTTGTTTTTTTTGAGGGGGGTGTCGTAGCATTCATTATTTATATGAAAATAAGAGTGAAAACAACTAAAAATATGTTAATCCAATCAATGAATCTTTCTTGTTTATTACGAGCCGAAACTTGTTAATTTTAAAAGAAGGAATGACTTAATTATACTAAATATAATTTAAAAAATCTCTTTTCAATTAACATTATTAATGTGTAGTTTATTATGGAGGACCAGGAGTGCTCAAAGTAGGCAAATAGAAACAGAATTGAGTGAATAATTATTAAATGCTCATGTAACATGTATTTTTTTTAAATTCATATTTATTTCAATACTTTCTCATTAAAATTTTAGATTTTCTTTTGAAAATGTTGAATTTGTTCATTTATTTATTTACTTAAATACCGATATTACATTTATGAAAAGATTTAATCAACCTTTCTTGCATGAAATTTGAGTATTTTATTAATTTTTTTATGATAGACATTCCTGTAGGGCATTGGTCTCAAAACCACGGCCCACGGGCCAGTTACGGCCCACCAGGAGAATATTTTGCGGTCCTCATTTAATTATTTCAAGTATTGTCACCCTTTTTAATAGAACATATTGAATAAAATAACAAAAAAAAGATGATAATAAATTTAATTTGGAAAGAAAAAAATAAATAGCAATAAATAAAAAATAATCCTAAAAAAATAAAATGCAAATTAAAAAAATAAATAAATAAAAAGATAAATGAAAATGTTAAAAAATGTCAACTTAAAAAATAAATTTAAACAAATTAATATGTATAAATATAAATAAAAAAAACATAAAATCAAATAATGTGTATTTTGAAAATCTGATTCCTATAAACGTCAATTTCATTTTGGCACTCCTCGCCCTCCATATTTAAATATTTACCGACAACCACCAAAAAAAAAGGTAAATTCTCCAAAATATAATTTCGTTATTAGCCAGGCTGAACACATGTACTGACTTGGTGGGCTAACTTACAGCAAGTGGCGGGTTTAAGTAAGCCTAGCAAGTGAGCGTGGTCCCCATGGCCACCTCGTCACTCGCTCGAAATATCCGCCTTCTCCTCGGCGGAGGCTGGCGTCCACTCCTGCGACCGATGTTTGCAGTGTGCCGGCGAACCGCGAGGGCCTCGAGAAGGTCGGCTGGGGCAGTGGGTCGGGGTCGTGCAGTCGCAGGCTCCGTCCTGAAACGGGCAAACTCGTTATTCAACCAGTGCAAAATGCAAAACTTACCGGATTTTCACACTTATAGGGCGCACTTAAAAGTCTAAAATTTTCACTAAAATGGTTGATGCGCCCAATTGGTCAGTGCGCCTTGTTTATGCACTAAATTAAAAATGTTATATGACCCTGACCGCTTGAGTGACTGGTTTTATTTCTATGGTGGGCACCCTAAGTTGTGCGCATGCGCAATTGCGCACAACTCTCGTCTTCTCTGCGCAGCAGCAATCATATGGCGCGCAGTAAATAAAATCCAAACATTTTTTACCCCTTTCCCCATGGTGGCGCCATTTACGCGGCAGCCAGTGGCAGTAGCTCTGTCCACTCTTATGTTTTTTTTGTGTTTTACAGCATGTTTTACATGAAAAATTAGATGGAACATTAACATACACCTGCTTATGGCAGGTGTAATACTGGTGTGCCCTTGGCGAGCAATAATGATGTCACTCACTGATACTCAGTGCGCTCAGGGAGGTTGTCTTTCTGCCCAGACCAATGAAAAATTAGAGGGAACATTAGTGGGCACACACTGACCGTCTCGTCGCCGGCAGGCTGTCTCATGAAGCGCTTGTTAACGATCCCGGTCACGTGGTCGGTGCCTCCGCTCAGTCCGGCCAAGGCTCCTGCTGCCACCGGCTCGTCCACGCCGTTGGAGCCTCCAACCGCTCGTTCCCCTCGGCCGCGGGCGCCGCACACGTGGATAAAGTCGTGGACCAGGCCGCCCATGCGTTGAGGGCTCGAGTCGGATGCACAAGATGGTTTCCCCGCGGGCTGTCGAGCCACACCGGCACCTGAATGCACATTTATTTTTATGAGTTAAAGTGGACAGTTTGGCCACAATGTTCTGAGGAATATGTGTAAAAGTGGCGGCCCGGGGGGCCAAATCTGGCCCGCCGCATCATTTTGTGTGGCCCGGGAAAGTAAAACATGAGTGCCGACTTTCTGTTTTAGGATCAAATTAAAATGAGGAGTATAGATGTATATTACATTTCCTGATTTTGCCCCATTTAAATCAATAATAGTCATTTTTTAATCCATTTTTTGTGTTTTTAGTTCAAAAACCAATTTGCAAAATCTAAATATATATATAAAAAAAAGCTAAAATAAATATTGTTTATAATCTATAAAAAAACTGAATATTCAGGGCTTTTAATCCACTTCTTAAATGTTTTACATGCTGTCCCTAAACGCACCACTTGTCTCATTTGCATTGACTCCTTTAATACTTTCCTCATTGTTAAATGGTTTAGTTGGAAGAATCATGGGTCAAATACGTCTCTACTTACAAAACCAATAGATTTTGTAAGTAGAAGAAGCACTGTAGTTATCAAATAACTCTCCAGTCTCTCATTTATCGATTTCACAGTGGCAGCATTTGCACATTTTACCTGCGTCAGCCCTCCACAGGGCCTCCATGCTTCCAGAATGTTCCACCACACTGAAGAGGCTTGAGAGGCCATCGGTGAGTCCGCTGAGGACGGGGCTGTCCCTGGTGGTGGTTGAGCGAGCCCAGGCCGAGCCTCCGCCCCCTCCCGGGCTTCTCTGCCCGAGGTTCCACAGGCTACGCTCTCGAGTCCCATCCAGTCTGGAGGCGGAGCCTAAAAGAAAAAGCCCAAACCTTAAGAACCGCGGGGACGAAGCCCGGTTGCCGTCCACCCAAAAAAATACCCGAGGACACGCGGCGCTGAAGCTTGGGTGAGCCGAACTTGGGCGAGCAACATGGCCGCTCGATCCGGCAGTGGACTTTGTCCAAGGACGTGGACATGTGCCTGCTTCGGGCCGACGCCAATGGCGAGCCTGTTACCGACGAGGGCCGGGGAGACCAGGCTTTGGCGTGCAAGGCCGCGCCCCTGCCGCTGACAAGGTTGTCGGTTTGAAGGCCGATGCTGACGTTGTGCGCCGCTGTTTGCGTGGATCTGCTGACGGCCTGCAGAAATCGTCACAATAGTGGACGTGTGTTCAATAGTATTTTTCTCGCATAAAAGCCGCACACTTAAAATTGCCTTGAAATAATTGAATGTTACAGTTTATCGCATATTAGCCGCCCCCTGATTCACAATTTTCTCCCCCATATTATAATGGTTTTAATAGGGAGTACAAAAAATGGCTGTGTTAGGACCTACCATATGAATGCATGTACATCTATGTGTATGTATATATGTGCTTATATATATATATATATATATATATATATATATATATATATATATATATATATATATATATATATATATATATATATATATATATATATATATATATATATATATATATATATATATATATATATATATATATATATATATATATATATATATATATATATATATATATATATATATATATATATATATATATATATATATATATATATATATATATATATATATATATATATATATATATATATATATATATATATATATATATATATATATATATATATATATATATATATATATATATATATATATATATATATATATATATATATATATATATATATATATATATATATATATATATATATATATATGTGTACGTGTATATGTGCTTATATGTGTGTGTATACATGTGCTTATATATATGTATGTGTATGTATATATCTGCTTATATATATATATGTATGTGGATGTATATATGTGCTTATATATGTATATGTATGTACACGTGTGCTTATATATGTGCTTATATTTATGTATGTGTATATATACATGTGCTTATATTTATGTATGTGTATGTATACATGTGCTTATATTTATGTATGTGTATGTATACATGTGCTTATATATGTGTGTATGTATACATGTGCTTATATATGTGCTTATATTTATGTATGTGTATATATACATGTGCTTATATATGTATGTGTATGTATACATGTGCTTATATATGTATGTATATACGTGCTCATATATATATGTATGGGTATGTATACACGGCTTATATATGTATGTGTATGTATATATTTAACATAAATAAATAAGTGTGTTACTGATATATATATATATATATATATATATATATATATATATATATATATATATATATATATATATATATATATATATATATATATATATATATATATATATATATATATATATATATATATATATATATATATATATATATATATATATATATATATATATATATATATATATATTTCAGCAACACGCTTATTTATTTATATATTTTTATGGCATTTCGTATTTGTCACCTTGCAGTTTAAACATAGTGTGTTGTTGTAATTAGCAAAAGACTAATTAGTGTGCGTATAAGCCGCACCCTTAATTCAAGTAATAATTTTTTTTAGCGCCAAATACGGCTTATATGCGAGAAAATATGGTATGTGTTGTTGTAATTAGCAAAAGCCTAATTTATGCGCGTATAAGCCATACCCTTGATTCAAATAATATTTTTTTAGCGCCAAATACGGCTTATATGCGAGAAAATATGTCGTAGTAATTAGCAAAGGAAGGAAATTGATGATGGAACTTGAAAAGTAGGAATTGTCTTCTCTTACCGGTTCCTTGGCGGACTTCCTCTCTAAAGATGAGGACCGAATAGCTTGTCGAACGCAGTTGGTCATTTCCTTCATGTCGTCGCTCAGATTGGCCGAAATCTCCCCCATCTCCAAACCGCGGAAAGCCGCGGGAGTCCTCCCGTCCGGGGCACCGTCGGACGAGACGGAGACGTCGGCGCTGGCGCTTCTGCTCTCCAGAAGCTCTCGATGTTGCTCGGACAGTGAGCTCAGCCATCCCTCGTAAGGCCACGAGAAGCAAGCCGTGGTCTGATCCGCCTGTGCCGCCGGGGGTCGCGTGGGGGGCTCCGTGCGGCGGACGGCCGGGGGGCTGTAGTACATCCGGATTCCCGTGCTCTCTGGAGCCGTGTGGCTCCTCGGCACGGACTCCAGATCCAGTTGTGAGGCGGCTAAGTTGCTAGCGCTGGGGCCGTCCCAAGTTTTGAAGGGGTCCCTGACATCGGGGCTCTGAGAAAATTAAAGGTGTTGCTTACTTTACTTTTCTTTGTACTTTATACTTTTGACTTTACTTTATACTTTTTACTTTACTTCATACTTTTTACTTTACTTTATACTTTTTACTTTACTTTATACTTTTTACTTTATACTTTTTACTTTATACTTTATACTTTTTACTTTACTTTATACTTTTTACTTTATACTTTTTACTTTATACTTTTTACTTTATACTTTTTACTTTATACTTTTTACTTTATACTTTTTACTTTATACTTTACTTTATACTTTTTACTTTATACTTTATACTTTTTACTTTACTTTATACTTTTTACTTTATACTTTTTACTTTATACTTTATACTTTTTACTTGATACTTTTTACTTTACTTTATACTTTTTGCTTTACTTTATACTTTTTACTTTACTTTGTACTTTATACTTTACTTTATACTTTTAATCTTACTTTGTACTTTTCACTTTACTTTGTACTTTATACTTTGTAATTTATACTTTTTACTTTACTTTGTACTTTATACTTTACTTTATACTTTTAATCTTACTTTGTAATTTATACTTTTCACTTTACTTTGTACTTTACTTTGTAATTTATGCTTTTTACTTTACTTTTTAATTTTCTTTGTGCTTCATACTTTTACTTTATACTTTTTACTTCACTTTTTACTTTAATGATGAGTGATGAGTACAAAGTTTTTTATATGTAACCTATCTTGTGCTGACCGGCCGATCTGTCAAATTTCTTAAGTCAAAGTGGCCCCGGGCCAAACAGTTTGCCCACCCCTGGTTTAGATACAATACAAAAAAAATGGCGTGATTAACCTGATTGTTCAGACAGGTCCAGTTTTTCTTGTTGGTATCACTCAGCGGTGGACAAATAAAATTGGGGAGAACTGTTGGCAAGCAAACAGGTGCGCTCTGCAACTCCGGGGCATCAAGTTCTGCATTGGATTTAGTCCTTCAAAAAATAAAAATAAAATAGATTTTAATACAAATCCAGGTCGGTCCACCCATGTGTGGGTTTTCTTCGGGTACTCCGGTTTCCTCCCACATTCCAAAGACATGCATGGTAGGCTGATTGGACGCTCTAAATGGCCCCTAGGTATGAGTGTGAGCATGAATGGTTGTTTTTCTCCTAGTGCCCTGTGATTGGCTGGCTACCAATTCAGGGTGCCGGCCTAAGTCAGCTGGGATAGGCTCCAGCACCCCCCACTAACCCTAACTCTCACAACAGGAACCACTAAAAAGTATTTAGCATCATCTCATTGAACATACCATGAGTGCCAATTTAACATAATTTAACCTTAATTTCCTTATTAAACATTAAAAAAGCAAGCAAGCATTTACCTGGGTGATCCAGTTCTATTGGGAACAAGTCCATCTGCTGACGACCCAGCACAGGAAGACTTTGACTGTGTTTTCCAGATAAAAAAGAAAGTAGAAAGAACAAAACATATCCGTTAAATATGAAATCAGTTACTGAAATGACTCAATTGGGTTTTATAAAGGAATAATAGGGACATCTGCCGCTACAAAATAAGACTTTTAAAAGAATAGACATTAAGTGTTTGGGTTAGGGCAGTGCTTCTCAAATAGTGGGGCGCGCCCCCCGGGGGGCGCGGTGCGATACCTGGGGGGGGGGCGCGTGTAACCCTGGGGAACAGGATTTTATTTGGCCGTACTAGTATAAAGTGTAATTGCGCATCCACAACAGTAGCTGTCAATGGCGCTCTCATTGTTACTTCTCTCATGTTTGTGAGAGTGCAACATTTCACATGTTGTACCTATAACACTCTTATAAAATGATTTTATTTATATTCACGCCGGGAAGTGGGGGGGGGGGGGGGGGGCCGAATAGTTTTCTTCTTGCTAGGGGGGGCCTAACAGAAAATAATTGAGAAGCACTGGGTTAGGGTTAGGGATGTGATGATAGGCTTTTGTCGAGTCAATGATGATCACAAAGCCTATTTCTGATTACCGTATTTTCACGACTATAAGGCGCACTTAAAAGTCTTAAATTTTCTCCAAAATAGACAGTGCGCCTTATAATCTAGTGCGCCTTATATATGGAAAATACGGAATTCGGCTTCTACAGTCAAGTTTGAAATAGAATAAGGCTGGAAAACAACAAAACCTGTACTGACACTGATAAATGCAAAAAAATATATTGAATAAACAATAGTACTTCAACCAATAGTGGCTTCCATGCAGAATAAAAACAAAAAAATCCTTAAAAAAAAACATACTGTATTTTCACGACTATAAGGCACACTTAAGTCTTAGATTTTTCTCCAAAATAGACACGGCGCCTTATAATCCAGTGCGCCTTATATTTGGAACACATTAAAATGTGCCATTCATTGAGGGTGCGCCTAATAATCCAGTGCGCCTTATATATGGGAAAAATGTCATTCATTGTGGGTGCGCCCTATAATGCAGTGTGCCTTATAGTCGTGAAAATACGGTACTATTAATATTATTATAAACAAAGACTAGATCATAGACACAGACTTGGAGATGTCCCTTTTCCATAGGTCCACTCACCTTGGTCTCCCTCAAGCGGTTCTCCCACTGAGCTCTCTCCTGGCTGAACCTCTCCAGCATCTCCATCTTCTCCCTGCCCCAGTTTCTCTCTCCGATCTGAAGCTGTAACGACAAAGAACCATGGTAGACCTCGGAAATGGTCTGGACCGGGCAGCCAAACACACGCCAAGTAACCTGTTTGGTCAAGTCCATCACGGCGGCGTAGGACTCAGCCAGAAGGTGTTGGTGCTCTTCACGCTCCCTCGTCAGGGCCATCTTGAAGTCTGACGTTTCCATTGCGTCTCCGGATGACGGAGTGACTGCTTTGCTCTCGAGCTGGGGACAATGGCGGAATAATCATTAAAATAAAAGTATTTTCCTTTCATACAAGTAAATGAATATCTCTATAAAAAAATTAAAAAAATTTTGTGGCTTTAGTGCAAAGGGTGTCAGACTCGGGTTGGTTCACGGGCTGCTTTAACGTCAACTTGATTTTAGGTGGGCCGGACCATTTTAGATAAAATATTTAGATACATATTTTTTCTTATAAATGGATTAAAAGAACTGGATTAAAAGCCCTGAATATTCAGTTTTTTTATAGAGCTAAAACAATGTTTATTTTAGCTTTATTTAAATATATTTTTAGATTTTACAAAATGATTTTTGAACTAAAAACACAGTAGAAATTGAAAAAATATTACAATAATAATTAGATTTTTTTAAATGGATTAAAAGAACTGGATTAAAAGCTCTGAATATTCAGTTTTTATAGATCTAAAACAATGTTTATCTTAGCTTTTTTATATATATTTTTAGATTTTACAAAATGATTTTTGAACTAAAAACACAGAAAAAATGATTAAAAAATGACAATTATTGATTTAAAAGGGGGAAAATCCGGAAATTGAATATACATCTATACTCTTCATTTTAATTCGATCCTAAAACAGAAAATCGGCACTCATGATTGACTTTCCCGGGCCACACAAAATGATGCGACGGACCAGATTTAGCCCTCAGGCCGCCACTTTGACACCTGTGCTTTAGTGAGATTCTGATGGACTCACCTGAGTGATGACCCCTTTAAGTTGAGTCCTCTGAACTTCCCACGATGCCTTGGCCTTGGCGAATTGCTGAGTGAGCTCCTGGGAGCCTTGCCGTTCCTGCCTCAACTCGCCACTCAGCTCTCGCAGGGCGACTTTGATGTCCGCCAAGGTGCTGCTAACAGTGCTCGTCTGAAAGAAAATTTTAAATAAAAACAATCAGATTTGCATTAGCCCATGTTTAAGCGTACATGCTACCAACCTTGATTGCTGGCTCGAGTGTTTGTTGGTCTCCATCAGCCATTTTTCCAGGACTTGCCAGGTTATCCTCTTCTAATAAAAGGTACAGGTCCTTCAGATTGTTCATCTACAGGAGCAAATAAACCCTTAAAATTACCTTAAAACCATCAATTTTACAATTTCTCTCATATAAGCCGCCCCTTAAAATTGCCTTAAAACCGTCAAATGTTACAATTTCTCTCGTATAAGCCGCCCCTTTAAAATTTGCTTAAAACCGTCAAATTTTACAATTTCTCTCGTATAAGCCGCCCCTTAAAAAGGCCATAAAACCGTCAAATTATACAATTTCTCTCGTATAAGCCGCCCATTTAAAATTGCCTTAAAACCGTCAAATTTTACAACTTCTCTCGTATAAGCCGCCTCCTCAAAATTGCCTTAAAACCGTCAGATTTTACAATTTCTCTCGTATAAGCCGCCCCCTTAAAATTGCCTTAAAACTGTCGAATTTTACAATTTTTTCTCATATAAGCAGCCACCTTTAAAACGACAAATTTTACAATTTCTCTCATATAAACCGCCCCCTTAAAACTGTCAAACTTTACAATTCCTCTCGTTAAGACGCCCCTTAAATTTGCCTTAAAACCTTCAAATTTCACAACTTCTCTCGTATAAGCCGCCCCCTGATTCCCAATTTTCTCCTCCATATTCATGGTTTTAATAGGGAGTACAATTGTGTTACTTTGAAGGGAAAATCTTTTAAAAAAATCATCACAGGTGCTATTTCTGTAGACAAGTTAAAAAGTTAAAAAGGGAGGTCATGTGAGCAGTACAACCAGGAAATGTGTCCAAGAGTGGTCTTGTTTGTCATCCCTAGGTTGGATACCAGACATAAATTGACTAGATAGCCAGTTTGAAAAGTCAATACATGGATGGAATTTCTTTAGAATTTTTTCTTACTTGATAGGGAAGGTTAAAAAGGTCACAATGACTTCCTACCTCCAGAATGTCCTTCCAATCCGTGTCCTTGTTGCTCCCCAGCCTCCAGTTTTTGAGGAAGCAGCGGAGTTTGAGGCTTAGGAGCAACAATGCTTGTTTCAGGTGCTGGGACTCCTGAGCCAGCAGTGTTCGCTCTTGGTCCCACAACTTGCGCTGGAGTCCAGCCTGGAGGCCCAAAGTTTGCAGTTGGAGAAGAGCCTTCTGCTGCTCCTCCTGTAAAAAAAGCATTTCATACCGGGACTCAATATTTGGATAGTCCATGACAGACGTTATTTGGCGAAACTCTTGAATTTCTGGCAGATTATCCCATGTAAATTATAATTCTATTCAAATGCAGTTGTACCTCTACTAATGACATTTTTTTGGAGAAGTATAGGCATATTTGGCATTAAATTAGCATAATTTGTTCCACTATAAACTAAGAAATATAATAAACCAATTAAAAATGATAAAAGTATCCACATTTTGCCTAAAATTTTGTATATATATTTATGCAAACAAATATTTTAAAAGGATTTACTATACACTACTTTCGAGGAACCTGCAACTTATATTCAGATATGACTTGTATAATGTTAAAATATAGAATATTCTGTGATGTGTGTCATAGTTTATCTTGAACCTAAACAAGTGACTAAAGATGGAAATTAGCCCTCAAATACATTTTTACATGAATATGTTCATTAATATGTACCGTTATGTTGGTTATAAAATAAAACAAACTCAAATTCAAACCTGATCAGCCACAAGAGGGCGCTTTTAGCTTGTGACTGAGAAAATGTATATCTAACTCAAACCACGGCCCGCGGGCCACATGCGGCCCGTTAGGCGTTTTAATCCGGCCCGCCGACGTTGTCCAAATAATGGTTTTTTTCTTACCCAAGATGGCGCCGTCACGCGGAAGCCAGTGGCAGTAGCTCTATACACTATTATTCGTCTTTTTGTGTTTTACAGCCCTTCTATCTTTTTTTGAATGACATTTAAATTTTTCTTAATACATTCCTCTTTACTTGACTTTGTACTTTATACTTTTTACTTGAATGATGAGTGATGAGTATGTTAATACTTTCGTCCTTTTTTTCTGTTTATGTTTAAAATGTACTGTTAACGGATGCACTTTTTTATATGTTATCGTATCTTGTGCTGACCCGGCCCATCCGTCAAATTATTAAAGTCAATATGGCACCCTGGCCCAAAAGTTTGCCCACCCCTGATCTAATTAAACCACTTTTCTGCCCATAAAATAAGTAGATGTCTCCGGCATTGACTGACCAGAATGTTTGGCGTTTCTTCTTTTTCCTCATTTTGCCTTTGACTTGTCTTGCGGTGGTCCGTCTCTCCGATCTGGCCGTCGAGCCCCAGCTGCAAGGGGTCCCTACAATCAGGCTGCTGCATCCGTGCATGGGCGGAGTCGATGGAGAAAGGAATGAAAAACAAACATACCAAAGAAGAAATCATAGAGGTGGAATAAAATGAGCCAAATCACAACAACCAAGCGGATCAAAAATGAGGGCTTTCAAACAGGGCTGCCATGATTAATCGACCAATTACAAAAAACACTTAATTATTATGATAGTCGATTCATTGTTTTGTGACCTGAAAATGATCCTGTTTATGTTTATGCCATATTAAATTTGAGTTTTACATTTGAAAAAATAAAAGAACAGCAAAACAGCAACATTCTATATTACGTTATTTTAATTGTTTTATTTGAGGATTTTGTATAAGAGCAAAAAAATAACAGTACTGTAATACCTTGACATACGAATGCCCCAACATATGAGGAATTTGAGATATGAGTAAAATTCCGAGCAAATATTTGCCTTGAGATACAAGACCCATTTTGAGATCCGAGTAAAATTCCGAGCAAATACTTGTCTTGAGATACAAGACACATTTTGAGATACGAGTAAAATTCCGAGCAAATATTTGCCTTGAGATACAAGACACTGAGATATGAGTAAAATTCCGAGCAAATATTTGCCTTGAGATACAAGACACTGAGATATGAGTAAAATTCCGAGCAAATATTTGCCTTGAGATACAAGACACTGAGATATGAGTAAAATTCCGAGCAAATATTTGCCTTGAGATACAAGACAATTCTTGAGGTACGAGCATTTGAGAAATTCAGCACATCTCGGAGCATCTCCCTCGTACAAAGATGTCTATGAGCACTGGGCGGAGCATTGAATTTTTCCGTTAGTCAGTGCAAAATTAAGGGAAACAAAATGGGTCCAAAGCAAGCCAGTGCAATGAAGGTTAGTGCGAAGAAAAGGCGTATGATGACAATGAATATTAAGCACAAAACAATTGAGAAAAACGAGTAGTGTCGTTGATTTGAAAAACGATTAAATCGACATATAAGCTCAGTCTCAGAACGCAGTAAGATCGTATCTCAAGGTATGACTGTAATATATATATATATATATATATATATATATATATATATATATTTTTTTTATTATTTTTTTTTAATTAATGAAAAAAAATGAAAGAAAAACTGAAAATATTTTTGTACTTCTCAAAGAAGGTGATGTAACCAAAATGGCTACTAGTTATTTGAAAAAGAAAAAAATCAACTATAAATTCTCGGAGTAATAAAATAATAACTAATAGGAGTTATCTAACCGCGTCAAATAATCGGAGTAATAAAAGAATAACTAATAGGAGTTATCTAACCGCATCAAATAATCATGGCGTAACCAGTGATTAATCAAGCCTCCAAACTGTTTGTGACAGCCCTTCTTTCACATGACGAAAAAAAGGATGTAGAGCAAAAAAATCTTGGTCAGGGAGGAGAGGGAGAGCGTGGAGAAAAAAAACAAAAGCAAAATGGAGGAAATGATGGAAGGCTGAGCAAAGGTTGAAAAAATAAGGCAGAAGGAAGAGAAGGATGAGCGGGAGAAAGGATCATACCAGTGAAAGTTCAAAGCAAGAGACACAACAGGTAGCGTTGGATGAGGTGCACGAAGGGGGCGGGGTTAGGCAAAAAGGGAAAAGTGTGGTTTTCCAAATGAGCATGATTGACAGGTGTATGGTTTCCCAGGCAAGGAAGACAGCAGCGAGAAAAAAAAGGAAGGCAGGAGGAGTGTTTGGACTCAGAATTTGCCTCTAATGGACTTGAATAATTATTACTGTACCTATATCCATCAGAAAATTCAGTTTTTGCTATCTGAAAAATCCTGAATTGTGTGCTAACGGTAGCTTATTCCTTAATATACTGTACTTTAATGTACTATTGCACGAATATAACAAATTTTTGCATGCTTGATATTCATTTAATTACATTAATATATCATTTTCTTGTATTGTTTTGAGGACTGGAACCATTTATGGAATTTACATATAAAGTATTGCTCTACTTACGAAATACGAAAAAAGTTGAAAAATTAACTGGGACCTCTATACTTTTTGGGTAACTTGGGTAAATTTTGTAAGAAGTGTACTTTATTACTTTATTGTGTGCTAATGTTAGCTTTTTTCTTATTGTACTGTACTGTACTACTGCACGAATACAACATATTTTGCATGCTTGGTATTCATTTAATTACATTAATATAGCATTTTCTTATAATTCTCTTTAATTTATGCCTGTTTTTCGCATCTTTCATACAAAATTGAAAAAACCTGAGTTGGTGTTTTTTTTAGGACAAATTACGGAATTTACATATAAAGTACTGCTCTACTCACGAAATACGAAAAAAGTTGAAAAATTAATAGGTTCCTGAACTTTTGGGTTAACTTGAAAATTTCGTAAGAAGAAGTGTACTTTCTATGAAAAAAGTTTGGGAACTGATTAATTTCGGAAGAAAACAGATACAACTTTACGTTATTGCAACAAAATGGAGGATTGGGAATGGTTAAATCAGGATTAGCGCAATGTAGGAAAAATAAAACTCATGAAATACAACACTTGGAAAAATAATAAGAAAAAAAGGGATGCTGAGGGAGGGAGTCAACAGGTCAAAATCTTACCTTCTCTTCCGCAGTCTCGATGGTGTCGCTGTGGTCTTCGGAGTGGGGCGACGAATTAACAGCTGAGGCGGAAGATGACTGAGCCTCACCGCCATTGACCGACGCTTTCCCCAGGTTATCCACGCCTTCCACAAAGACCTGGAGCTGGCCATGAAGGGCTTGTAGCCTGCTAGTTAGAGCGCCCACTAGAGGTCTATCTGCCAGGTCGGAAAGCTCCGATATCTGTGGATGCAAACGAAGAGTTATAACCATTTAGCCCATTTGTAACCATTTGGGAATTGTGTTTCCGTACCATATGTTGTGAATAAATGTTTTGTCATGGCGACATGTGTTCAGAATTTGCCAGTTACCCGTACTGATGCAATACCGTAATTTCACGACTATAAGGCGCACCGCATTATAAGGCGCACCCTCAATGAATGACATTTTTCCGTATATAAGGCGCACTGTATTATAAGGCGCCTTGTATCATAAAGCACACTGTATTATAAGGCGAACTGTATTATAAGGCACACTGTATTATAAAGTGCACTGTATTATAAGCCGCACTTTATTATAAGGCACACTGTATTATAAGGCGCACTGTATTATAAGACGCACTGTCTATTTTGGAGAAAATGTAAGACTTTTAAGTGCGCCTTATAGTCGTGAAAATACGGTAATTGCTATTGACTTCCAGGTACGACGCACTCACTACACAGTCACCTCTAGAGCCAGCCATTGTTGATGTTTGGGATTTTTTGGTATAAAATCTTGCAGTGGGGGAGGAGCTATATGATGGAAGATGTTGTAAACTAAGATGGCGTCTGCCTATTGAGTTGAGGCGTTTGTGTTTTTTTGATATCCGACAGTGGTGGTTTTTCATTTTTGATTTTCTGTTTTTTTTCCATATATACGGCGCACTGGATTATAAGGCGCACTGTCTATGTTGGAGAAAGTTTAAGACTTTTAAGTGCGCCTTATAGTCGTGAAAATATGGTACTCGGTGCGCCTTATAGTCGTGAAAATATGGTACTCGGTGCGAGCTGAAAAAGTGTGTAAAAAATTATACCAATTTCTATGGGTGCGCGTTATACTCCAATAAATACAATAATTATAAGTGAATTAATTAGCATTGATGGTGGCCCAGCATGTAAAAATAAAAACAATTGATTTTGTGTTGGGAATTGCACTGTTTGGAAAATACATCATATTGAAACCTAGAGGAAAGGAAAACGAGGACCTGGTTATGAGGACGCACTTTGGTCATGTCGCATAACTCCGGCCCCTCGCCACCATGATGAATGGACGGCGAGCTTGGACGGCAGTTGGATTCCGGAGCGGTCAGGAGCTGTATCGCCGTGGAAATGAGGCGTGCCTGGTCCCTCATGGCCAGCAAAACGTCATTGTCCTTGAACCCGGGGAGGGTTGGTCGTGAAGTTTTTGGCCCGGAGCTTTTGCCCGCCATCTTGTTGTTTTGTTCACTGCTCTCCAGGGACACGTTCTCCACCCCCAATGGTTCTTTGCGCTGTGGTGGTCTAAGGGAGAAACAAGGACACAAAGGCTTAAAAACGCAATTTTATGGAGCGAATACTGATTTTATTGGGCTGGATTACTTTATTCATCCCTTATTTGGTAAATTTCGTTGTCATAGTAGCAAGAGGGTGAGGAAAGGTATTTTAGATATAAATAGATAGTTAATAAGTACCGTATTTTCCCGACTATAAGGCACACCCTCAATGAATGACATTTTTTTCCATATATAAGGCGCACTGTATTATAAGGCGCATTGTATTATAAGGTGCACTGTCTATTTTGGAGAAAATTTAAGACTTTTATGTGCGCCTTATAGTCGTGAAAATAGGGTAATTGCTATTGACTTCCAGGTATGAAGCACTCACTACACAGTCACCTCTACAGCCAGCCATTGTTGATGTTTTGGATTTTTTTGTACAAAATCTTGCAGTGGGGGAGGAGCTATATGATGGAAGATTTTGTAAACTAAGATGGCATCTGCATATTTAACAGTATTGTTTCAGTTCAGGCGTTTATGTTTTTTTAATATCCGACAGTGGTGGTTTTTGGTTTTCTGTTTTATCCATATATAAGGCGCACTGGATCATAAGGCGCTATTTTGGAGAAAATTTAAGACTTTTAAGTGTGCCGTATAGTCGTGAAAATATGGTAAATAGATAGGTAAGTAATTTATGTAAATAATTTATGTTGTTTTCTTTTAAAGTTTGCCAATTTAATGTCACTTCTGAGGGCTACCTTACTGAGTTGGATCCATTGGCCATCACTGAGCCACAACTCAAAATCCTTTTATTTTAAAAATAAAGCCAAAAAAAAAAAAGCAAAAACATACTTTGGATCCCATTTTGTTCTGAAACACTTCAGATTTGGTATTTCGATTCGCCACGTGATAAAGACAACAAGTCTCGACGAGTATTTTCTTCGGAGTCATATGCCCTCTGTTATGGAACCCTGACCTGATTCTTATCGTACAACTACAACAGCAGTTAAGAACCTTTCATTTTTAAATACTCTTGACCAATGTTCCCTTTAATTTTTCGTTGGTCTGGGCAGAAAGACAACCTGCACTGTTGCGCACGCGTGCAGCTTAGAGGGAACATTGCTCGTATCTCAAAATTTGTCTTGTATCTCAAGGCAGATATTTGTTCAGAATTTTACTCATATCTCAAATTCCTCATATGTTGGGGCATTTGTATGTCAAGGTATTACTGTATTGTTATTTTTTGCTTTTATACAAAATCATTTTCAAATAAAACTATTAAATTAACGTAATATAGAACGTTGCTGTTCTTTTATTTTTTCGAACGTAAAACTCAAAATTAATGTGGAAAAAACATAAACAGGATCATTTTCAGGTCACAAAACAATGAAGCGACTAATGAAATAATTAATTCCTTAATCATGGCACTGAGTACCAGTGTGAGTGACATTATCATTGCTCGCTATGGGTATACACCAGTATCAAACATGCCATAAGCAGGTGTACGTCAATGTTCCCTCTAATTTTTCATGTAAAACATGCTGTAAAACACAAAAAACATAAGAGTGGACAGAGATACTGCCATTGGCTGCCGCGTAAACGGCGCCATCATGGGGAAACGGTTAAAAAAAAAAGGTTTAGATTTTATTTACTGCGCGCTATATGATTGTGCTGCGCAGAGAAGACAAGAGTAGTGCGTAATTGCCCAATGCGTGCAGCTTAGAGGGAACATTCCATGATTCGATCTGTGTGTAAAAAATGGGCCTTCACGTTACCTTTTAGGGCCACGCTGTGATGAATCCCCAAGCTCCTCCTCTTCGTCCATCCCCTGGGCCGACTGAGGCTGGTAAGAAGCCAGATCGCACTGCTGCAAGTTGGACAGAAGTACTCTGTTCTCATACTGCAATTTTTTCACCTTCCCGCTGAGTTCTCCAATCTGATGGCGCGCTATTCCCAGTTCTTCCTCTAGGGGGGAAACATCCGGGCTGATGAGGACGGCGGCCTCCTGAGCGGGTTGAAGCGCCCCGTCGTAAAGGAGCCTGTCCGAAAGTGACGACGTCACGGAAGAGAGAGGATCCGCCGTCGTCATCGTCGGTGGCGGCAGTTCCGATTTGTAGCGGTTGATTTCGTTCATCAGTAATTTGTTTTGCTCTTCCATCTCGATTAGAGATCTACGCAGGAGTTCTGCTTCTTCCTCCACAAACTGGAGGTGTCTCTGAAGCTCCATGACATTTTCAGATGGAGCGCCAACCGGTCCTGTACCCGGGCTAGCGCTCGCATTGCTAAGTTCTTGGGGCCCATCTGCAGGAGACAACATTATTTAGTGCAGTGTATCCCAACCTTTTTTGAGCCGAGGCACACTTTTTGCATTGAAAAAAATCTCAAGGGACACCACCATCTGAAAATCTTTGTCGCCTATATTTATAATAGTTATTCTCATCGAAGTTTTATCAGCAGAAATCGCATCCAAAATTATTCCAAAATCTAATTTTTCACAATGACCTAATGTCACGGAAATTTGGCCTGTGGACCCTGAACAACTTCCGGTTTCATTGATGCAAATAACCAAGTAAAGTTATTGATCGCGTCATTTTATCATTTTTCTCTAAATATTACTTAAATCTCCTAATATTACGCAAAAAAAATTGTGCTCACACAGACTTTACGTCGGCAAAAGTTGATGCGCTAGAAACCAGACAACTTCCGTTTCGACTTAGAGAAAAATAAGCAACAAAATTACTGTTTCACAACTTGAATCAAATAATAGTATAATCTACAATTTAACGTCCATCATATTTTGATTTGATTCTTGTAATAGTTCCTTTATAATCTCCTTATATTCATATAAATTTTTCTCTCTCAATATCACATTGTATGACTTCTTGCAATTTCCCACGGCACACCTGACCATTGCTCACGGCACACCAGTGTGCCGCGGCACAGTGGTTGGGAAACACTGATTTAGTGTTTACGGAGCACAACGCGATAGCTTTACGGACGAAGTGTAATCTTAGAGCAGGGGTTGGGAACCTTTTTGACAGAGATAGAGAGCCATAAACAATTCATATTTTCAATTGTTATCCATTGAGAGATAATACTCAGAATTTACTAGAAGTAAAAATACAGTGTTCCCTCGGTTATCGCGGTTAATGGGGTCCGGGACGACCCGCGATAAGTGAATTTCCACAAAGTAGGGATTCCCCTTCAGAAATGCTTAATTTGAATTTAATTCAAAAATTATTTATTTATTTTATTTTTTTTACCCCCCTGTATACAGTACACCATATGGAATACGGGTAGAGAGACTGAAATTCATATTATAACAAAAAAAATGTAAAATATGTTGTTTTGATGTAATATTTGTATTTTTTCCCCAAAAAAATCCGCGAAGCTCTGAGTCCGCGGTAGCTGAACCGCGAAGTAGCGAGGGAACACTGTACATGAAAAAGCGTGCATTTTTAGTCATTTCACTGCCTTTAAAGTAGAAAACGTCACAGAATTATGTTGATAAAATTGTTACACTGATGCTAATCAATGGCATGCAGAAAGGTTTAATTAAAAACTGGAAGATTAAAGCGACTATAGAGGTAGTGTCCAGATTTTAACTCACAGTTTAGCGGAGAGCCATAAGCACGGATCAAAAGAGCCACATGTGACTCCAGAGCCATAGGTTCCCCTACACCTGTCTTAGAGCAAGGGTGTCAAACGCGGGTTGGTTCGCAGGCTGCTTTAATGTCAACTTGATTTCACGTGGGCTGGACCATTTTAGATATAATATTCAGATTTTTTTTCATAAATGGATTAAAAGAACTGGATCAAAAGCCCTGAATATTGAGTTTTTTATAGATCTAAAACAGGGGTCGGGAACCTTTTTGACGAAGAGAGCCACAAACAATGCAAAAAAAAAAAAGATTAAGCAGCTCTAGACTAAGTCTAGAGCCACATGTAGCTCCCGAGCCATAAATTCCCTACCCCTGATCTAAAACAATGTTTATTTTAGCTTTTTAATTATATTTTTAGATTTTACAAAATTATTTTTGAACTAAAAACTCAAAGAAATGATTAAAAAAAAAAGACAATTATTGATGAAAAAGGGGAAAATCAGGAAATTTAACATACATCTATACTCTACATTTTAATTTGATCCTTAAACAGAAAGTCGGCACTCATGATTTGCTTTCCCGGGCCACACAAAATGATGCGGCGGGCCAGATTTGGCCCCCGGGCCGCCACTTTAACACCAGTGTTTTAGAGAATAAATGTTCCTTTTCTTTAAAGTCACACAACGTGGAATAAATGGCTACCTGGTGGCCCTTTCATGTCATCCATTTCCGCCCGTAGGCCTCGGTTCTCCACCTCCAGCTCTACGATTCGCCGACTCAGCAGGTTGGCTTCTTCTTCTACTAGCTT
This sequence comes from Stigmatopora nigra, assembly GCF_051989575.1. Lineage (NCBI taxonomy): Eukaryota > Metazoa > Chordata > Actinopteri > Syngnathiformes > Syngnathidae > Stigmatopora > Stigmatopora nigra. The sequence continues at coordinate 3,990,752 of NC_135508.1, read as the reverse complement.
TAGGTGAACTCTGACCTCAGCTTCACGGGTGTGAGGGGAATCGGCGACCTGTCAAAAGCAGCAGCGCAAGTGAAAACGATTGCCAACTTGCCTTCATTCAGTTTCAAAATGGCAATATTATAAAGTAACCTTTTGCTCGTAACATAACAAACAAATTTAAATGAAATTTTACTCGTATCTCAAATTGCTCGTATGTCGAGGTACCACTGTATTCCCATTTTATTGTGATACATTAGAATTACCCGATTATTTCTACGCACCTCCTCGATGGTGATGGAAGCATCGACATCCCCGTACAACGACCTGTACTTGGCCAACTCCTCCTTCATGGCTTCGCTGTCCTTAACCAATTTGGTCAACTTCTTACACATGAGAGCCGATTCTTCCTTGGCAAAGTGAAGCTGACACTTGAGGTCTGAGCTGTCCTCCTGCCGTGGAGAATTGCGAGACAGCAATCAAATGGATTAATTAATCGACTATCAACGGTGTTCACCGTTGACACTGTTTTACAGTGTTCGGACGTTTGGTCGCCGGTCAAATGGTGGCAGAGTTTACTGTTGAAAACAGCTCTCAAAAAGATATTCATGAGGGAGAATTTATTATGTAAGAGAGAAAGTGTAATATTTAAGTACTGTTTATTATCTAAGTACTGTTGAAAACAGTATACATTTAGATATTAAACACTCATGAATATAATTTTGAGAGCTAGTTTCAACAGTACATCAATATTAAACAGTACTTAGATATTAAACGGTATTTAGATATTAAAGAGTACTCATATATTAAAGAATACTCAGATATTAAACAGTACTCAGATATTAAACTGTAATTAGAAATTAAACAGTACTTAGATTCTAAACAGTACTTAGATATTAAACAGTACTTAGATAGATAAACAGTACTTAGATATTAAACAGTACTTAGATATTAAACAGTACTTAGATAGTAAACAGTACTTAGATATTAAACTCTCTCTCTCTTAGATATTAAAACTCTCTTATGAATATAATTTTGAGAGCTGGTTTCAACAGTAAACTCTCTGTCACCATTTGACCGGCGACCAAAAGACCGGCGACCAAATGTCCGGTCACGCTGTTTTACCTGCGGAACAAGCTTCTTGTCGGATTTGTTATTGGGGCGTGCTCCTCTTTTCTTCTGACAATTCTGAAAAAAAGCAGAGTCATATTAGCTTATACAGTCATACCTCTACTTACGAAATGAATAGGTTCCTCAAAAAATTTTGTAACTTGAAAATTTGGTAAGTAGAGGTGTACTTTATATGTAAATTCACTCATTCGTTCCACGGTCCTCATATAACTGCCAACTTGATCCTTTAAAATTGGCCAAAATGTCCCAATTTTGTATGAAGGATGTGTGAAACACAAAAATGAGGAAAAAATATAAGAAAAAGATTTTTTAATGTCTTAAAATGAGTATAACGGCCTTAGATCCCTGTGAAAACGTGCCCTGCATGTACATTATAATGGGAGACGTAATACCCGTGTTTGTCCACCAGATGGCATTTTTTTGTTATTTAGGCCTTACATATTCGCAAAAATACAGTCAAAGGGTTCATGTGGGTTAGGTTGTAAATTATTTTTGCCCTGGCTCAAAAAACCTTAAAAAAAACTCCCTAGTACTACCAAACCATCACCCTGGTGATAAATAAACATCACCAGGGAAACACAATGAAGCGTAAAAACATTGCAAAATTCTGTCAAAAAGCCACACTGCCGTCAAATCACCCTCGCAATAACATGTTTTGAAGTCAATAAGATTAAAAACAAATGCACATCAGCGCCAATGAATGCAACCCTGCAAAAAAACGGTCTGAATCTGCTCTATTTTCACCCACCCAAGTGTCCACTCTACGTATTACACGCTCCCAAAGGATCATTTCACGTTCACGTTAGCGCATACCGCCGAGCCAGCGTATGGTGGCTCTGTGGGTCTCCATGGAAACCAGCCACTTTGCAGTGGACAACAACAAAAGAGCAAAATGGAGGGAGGGAAGGAGGAAAGAAGGAGGACACAATCATAACAACGGGGTCTTAAAGAAATGAAAATGTTAGCATACCTGTCAACCTGGGTTATTAATGATTGCAGTTCCCCTTATTAAGCGATTAGAAACATACAAATGCAACGTGGCACATATTTACTCACATAGGGCGCAATTAAAAGTCTAAAAAATTCTCCAAAGTGGACAAGGTGCCTAATTAGTATGCACTAAATTCAAGATTCTGTAGATGTCGCTGTATGACGCTAACTATACATTGCTTGCTGACGCGCTATATTTATACAAATGTCATGCTTAAAGAGTGACAATATTAGGAGTCGATGATGACCCTAACCCGGATTAGAACAAGATCAGTTCTACAAAAAACACACTTGGAAAAAACCCTGTGCAAAACTTGGTATATCATTTGAAATGATAAAAAAACGTAGAAGACGTTTAAGTTAAAAAGTATGCGCTTAGTCCAGCCTTTCTTGGTATTGTATATTGTTGTGATTGACATACAATGTGTGGAAACCTTCTGGGCGTTCTGTGTGTGGCTCCAGTTTTTTTAACTAGGTCTACAATGTCTTGTGTGTCTTGTGTCTGTCTTGTTACTGCAACCAAGGAATTTCCTAAATACGGGATGAAGTAAAGTTCTAGCCTAACCTAACCTAATAGCCTCCTCTTCAGCCTTTACTTGAATCCAGGGGTGCTTAAGCTCCTATTGGTAGATGGCCCAAGGGTGTCAGACTCAGGTTGGCTCACGGGCCGCATTAATGTGAAGTCGATTTCATGTGGGCTGGACCATTTTAGATATAATATTTAGATATTTTTAAAATAAATGGATTAAAATAAATGGAATAAGACCTGATTATTAAGTTTTTTATAGATCTAAAACAATGTTTATTTTAGCTATTTTTGAAATCTATTTTTAGATTTTATAAAATGACTTTTGAACAAAAAACAGAAAAAAATTATAAAAATTAAAAATAAATCTAACAAAATGTTTGAGATATTTTTCCTAGTAAGACAAAATCTATTTTAATCATGTTCCATATTGAAGTGGAAAACAGAAAATATTTTTATATATTTTTAGATTTTATAAAATGATTTTTGAACTAAAAACAAAGAAAAAAATGGATGAAAAAATTGCAATTGTTGATTTAAAAGGAGGAAAATCAGGAAATATAATATTCATCTATACTCTTCATTTTAATTTGATCCTAAAATAGAAACTCGGCACTCATAATTTACTTTCCCGGCCACACAATATGATTCAACGGGCCAGATTTGGCTCCCGGGCCATTGCTTTGACACCTGTGGCCTCCCCAAGTAAAATAGACTGGCTGCCCAACACGGTCAAAGACAGTTACGTGACTCTTAGAACATAATTGTGAAAAATGTCAGCGATAAAATGACTCTACTTCAAATGACTATGTTTTCCAATGAAAGACGGCGTTTTCTTCATCACAAATGTCCCTTTAAAAGCCAGTGTGGGAATCATAACGTCTTTGTCCCTCTCACTGTGACCGTGATCCAGATGGAATTGACCTGTGGTCAGGGTCCACTAGTGTCCTCTAGCAGCCTGCGATAAATCTCTCTTATTGCGGGATTATAGTCATCCACTCACCCGAGCACATCTGCGACACACCCAAAAAAAATTGCTTTTAAAAAGGACAGTTGAAAATCCCAAATACCTTTTATTTCGGTCCTCTAAACTCATATTAAAATGAATACATTGCCATAAAGGCCGAAAGTACATTTATATATTGCCATGATTTCCAACTAAGGACATTATTTTCCCTTTTATTTTTTTATTTTTTTAAGTTGGGGATAAAAGGGAAGACAAATGTGTATATTTTTAATGAATACATTTTTAGATAAGTGCAAAAAATCAGCTTTTTAGTCGAAAAAAATACAATTCCAGAGTATTCTGTGTGCATAATTTCATTCATTCACTAATTCAGTAATACTCCTATTTCATAGGTGTCAAAGTGGCGGCCCGGGGGCAAAATCTGGCCCGCCTTATCATTTTGTGTGGCCCAGGAAAGTAAATAATGAGTGCCGACTTTCTGTTTTAGGATCAAATTAAAATGATTATAGATGTAAATTAAATTTCCTGATTTTCCCCCCATTTGGATCAATAATTGTATTTTTTTAATCATTTTTTCTGTTTTTAGTTCAAAAATAATTTGTAAAATCTAAAAATATATAAAAATACTTACTGTTTTCCACTATAATATGGAACATAATGATTAAAAGAGATTTCCCCTTACTAAGATACTAAGCTCAAATAAACAATGTTTTAGATCGATAAAAAAACGGAATATTCGGGGCTTTTAATCCAGTTCTTTCGATCCATTTATAAGAAAAATATCTAAATATTATATCTAAAATGGTCCGGCCCACATGAAACCGAGTTGATGTTAATGCAGCCCCCGAGTCTGACACTCTTGCCCTATTTGAAATATTCACCAGAGTGCATTTATTTATTCATGAACTTATCTATAACCTACTTATTTACATCTAAAATATCTTTTCCTGTGTCTCTATTCTCCCCCCTCTCACTACCCCAATACAGGATGAACAAAGTTATCTAATCTAATGATAGCAGCTATGGGACATCCCTCTTCACGGTAACCATAGCAACACACATCTGACACCCCCAGTCAGGCTTTCCTTAACTGGGAAACTAGCTGGCAACCTGGCACGAGTTGGACGTGCCAGCTCCTTATTTGCCACGTCCCCACTTCCTCATTTAAAAGAAGACATGGGCGCACATTGATGATGTCATGCTATCTCCCTTTGGAGGCAGGAAGAGGGCAGCAATGGGGGAGGAGATAAAAACTCGATGAAAAAGGGGGGAAGGGTGAATGTAGACGAGAAGGAAGAAGAGACGCTGGAAACAAAAGATCCAGTGGAACCATCGCCCTTTTTTGATGAAGAAAATGTGCACATATTTTAGTTTAACAAAGTCTCCCAATGGTCAGTGGATGCTGATTCATTTGATTGTAGCAAGTACATGTGACATCAAAGCCATGTGGTGTCAAAGTGGCGGCCCTGGGGCCAAATCTGGCCCGCCGCATCATTTTGTGTGGCCCGGGAATTTAAATTATGAGTGCCGACTTTCTGTTTTAGGATGAAATTAAAATGAAGAGTATAGATGTATATTACATTTCCTGGTTTTCGCCCTTTTGAATCAATAATTGTCATTTTTTAATCCATTTTTTCTGTGTTTTTAGTTCAAAAATCAATCTAAAAATATATTTAAAAAACTGCTAAAATAATCAATGTTTTAGATTCATAAAAACTGAATAATGAAATTAATGAGTATAGACGTATATTAAATTTCCTGATTTTTCCCCTTTTAAATGAATAATTGTAATTTTTCAATCAATTTTTTCTGTGTTTTTAGTTCAAAAATCATTTTGTAAAAATCTAAAAATATATTTCAAAATAGCTCAAATAAACATTGTTTTAGATCTATTAAAAAACTGAATATTCAGGGCTTTTAATCCAGTTCATTTAATCCATTTATTAAAAAATAATAATTTACTTATTTTCTCGGGCCACACAAAATAAAGTGGCGGGCCAGATTTGGCCCCTGGGCCGCCACTTTAAAGTGGCGGGCCAGATTTGGCCCCTGGGCCGCCACTTTGACACCTGAATTTTAGTACAATCGATTGCTCTCGACGTTGAATCCTTTTTGACTGGTTCATTCAAAATGGATTGGACGTCTAGTGCCGTCAACAACAACGGCAAGTACGTTAACTTTTCATCCAAAAATTAACTGAGATTTTAGTCAACATGAATGCGGTCCGCCCGCCAATCCACCGTACTGACTTTAACACTCCTGTTCTCAGCGTACTCTAAGCGGGAATGAAAAATAGTACCTGGATTAAAGAGCCATTTAAAGTGTCAAATGGGACAAAAAGCATTTATATGGCTTGCCATTATGGGAAGAGCTGCGTAGAAGCTTTTATGTGAGCTCATCTGTCCTCCCACAGGTGAGATGATCTTCCTTCTTGTTATCGCTTAATGGCTCTGTGATCTATTGCTTGTGTGGGCCTTAATGGTCAGGAACCACAGAAAAAATGATTAAAAAATGACAATTATTGATTCAAAAGAGGGGAAAATAAGGGAAATTTAATATACATCTATACTCTTCATTTTAATTTGATCCTAAAACAGAAAGTCGGCACTCATGTTTTACTTTCCCGGGCCACACAAAATGATGCGGCGGACCAGATTTGGCCCCCGAGCCGCCACTTTGACACCCTTGCACTTAATTGTCCTAATCTGCTATTACTGATGAGTTGTTTGTCTCCTTATGCCATTCAACTGGCTGTCCACCGATTCAAGGTGTCCCCCGCCTGGTACCCATGGTTATCTGGAATACGCTCCAGCACCCCCGCGATCCTTATGAGGATAAACAGTCCGTAAAAAATGAATGAATGAATGTTCCCCAAGTGTAACCCCCAGAGATGAGGACAGAACTTTTGTGCTATATATATTGAGAAGGTTTTTGGTGGGTTTTAACTGCACACGTTGCTTAGCAAACACACACCAAATATGTTAAGCTACATCCGCCCACTCAAACAATAGGTAGCACTTCCTGAAGTCAGCAATAGCAAAGAACAGTTTCCTTGTGGAATTAAGTCGGCTCCAGCAAACAATCTTACACTCTAGTACTATTTTAGCCTGACTTGATTGACAAGGAGCCAATTTTCAGGTTAAAATGAAAATATCATCACATTGAAAAATGACTTTTAGTGCTTTTTAAGACTAAGTTAAGGACGCCCTTTCGTGGACTTTTACGCCTCGCTTTGTGGCTTTAATACACTTTTACCAAATGAGCTGTCTATATTCCGTAACCCTCCCGCAATCAAATATGACCTTGCCGCCTTCCAATGTCGAACGGCTGGAACGGAGCCAACGTTTCAATTACTGCCACGATTCTCAGGGGCTTAACATTTAGGTTGGAAACGTGGATATGTATACTCATTTTGCCATTGCCGTCTGTCTCTGGTGGTCAAATCTTGTTAGTGGTTTTGTTTAGTTTAGTTTGTTTTTTGCCTCTTATGTCCGTCCGGGCTTCCCTTCCTATCGTAACCAGCAATTACCGTATTTTCACGACAATAAAGCGCACCGCATTATAAGGGGCACCCTCAATGAATGACATTTTTCCATATATAAGGCGCACTGTATTATAAGGCGCACTGTATTATATGGTGCACTGTATTATAAGGCGCACTGTATTATAAGGCCCACTGAATATAAGGCGCAATGTATTATAAGGCACACTGTCTATTTTGGAGAAAATTTAAGACTTTTAAGTGCGCCTTATAGTCGTGAAAATACGGTAATTACTATTGACTTCCGGGTATGAAGCACTTTCTACACAGTCACCTCTAGAGCCAGCCATTGTTGGTGTTTTGGATTTTTTTGTATACAATTTTGCAGTGGGGGAGGAGCTATATGATGGAAGATTTTGTAAACTAAGATGGCATCTGCATATTTAACAGTATTGTTTCAGTTCAGGCGTTTGTGTTTTTTTAATATCCGACAGTGCTGGTTTTTGTTTTTTTCCATATATAAGGCGCACTGGATTATAAGGCGCACTGTCTATTTTGGAGAAAATTTAAGACTTTTAAGTGCGCCTTATAGTCGTGAAAATACGGTACGTGACTTCGTAATCAATCCTTGACTGTCTATGTAAACCCTGTGTGTTTGTTAGTCAGTGTCAGATTGTCAAATGTGTTTTTTCATACCAAGTTATCACCACATGTTGCTATTTTTTTCTGCCAGGTTTGGTTTTGTGATTTAATTTCCTTGTTTCCTTGTAAAGTCCTTGTTTTTTTCTCCTAAAGACCCCTGCTTGAAGTAATTAAAGTTTCGTTTAGACCACTCCTTCCAAGTCCAAGACTGTTTCCCTACATTTGCGTCCAACCACCTTCCACAATTGACGTCATTTGTTGTGGCAAATGAGCAAGTCCTACCTTATCTATTTCTTGCTGCAGGACCTGTTTGGCCACCTCCAGATCCTGGAGCCGGACTCGGAGTTCCTCGTTCTCGTCCTCCAGGCGGGCCCTCTTCTTCTCTCCGCTGTCCAGTTGACTGTGAAGACGGATGGAAACGTCCTTGGCGACCTAGGTGGTTGAGTAAGATCAAGGGTGTCAGACTCGGGTTGGTTCACAGGACACTTTAACATCAACTTGATTTCAACCATTTTAGATATAATATTTTGATTTTTTTTTATAAATGCATTAAAATCCCTGATTATTTGTTTTATTATACTGTTTTTATATTTTAGCTTTTTAAAAAATATTTTTAGATTTTACAAAATTATCTTTGAACTAAAAACCAAGCCCTTAATATTCAGTTTTTATACAGTTTTTTTTATATTTTAGCTTTTTTAAATATATTTTTAGATTTTACAAAATGATCTTTGAACTAAAAACCAAGCCCTTAATATTCAGTTTTTATACAGTTTTTATATATTTGAGCTTTTTTAAATATATTTTTAGATTTTACAAAATGACTTTTGAACTAAAAACCAAGCCCTTAATATTCAGTTTTTATAGTTTTTATATATTTGAGCTTATTTTAATATATTTTTAGAGTTTACAAAATGATTTTTGAACTAAAAACAGAAAAAATGGATTAAAAAAATCACAATTATTGATTCAAAATAGGTAAAATCAGGAAATATAATATACATCTACACATTTCATTTTAATTTGATCCTAAAACAGAAAGTCGGCACTCATGATTTACTTTCCCGGGCCACACAAAATGATGCGGCGGGCCAGATTTGTCCCCCGAGCCACCACTTTGACACCTATGAGTTAGATAGTTGAATTATCATGTCATCCTCAGTAGACTGGTAAGAGCAGTTGACCTATGTTGGGCTTGAGCCAACACCAATTCCACTCCACGGCCATTTAAAGAACGTTACATAACGCCTAATCTGCTCCGTGTCTAAATAAAAAAAAAACATTATGCGCCAACGGGAGCGAGACGTTGGCACGACAGGGGTTCCGTGCTCAAGCACTCATCCTTTGATTGGATGCGAATAAACAAATAAATGACGGAATGCTGCCAATACTCAAAATCCTTTTTAACTATGGAACATCCAATAAAAAAAAACACATGCTAAAAATAAATGCAATGAGATTAGTTCATTTATACTTTACCAAAAGAATGAAATGCTTTCATTATTTTTGACAACCCAAATTTTGTGAGTTGTTTAATGGAGTTAATGCATTACTGCACTTAGTGACCTATGAGCAATGTTCCCTCTAAGCTGCGTGCATGCCCAATTGCGCACTACTCTCGTCTTCTCTGCGCAGCAGCGATCATATGGCGCGCATTAAATAAAATCCAAACTTTTATTTTTTACCCCTTTCCCCATGATGGCGCCGTTTACGTAGCAGCCAGTAGCAGTAGCTCTCTCCACTGTTATGTTTTTATGTGTTTTACAGCATGTTTTACATGAAAAATTAGATGGAACATTGACATGCACCTGCTTATGGCAGGTGTGATACTGGTCTGCCCATAACGAGCAATGATGATGTCACTCACTGATGCTCAGTGCGCTCAGGGAGGTTGTCTTTCTACCCAGACCAACAAAAAATTAGAGGGAACATTGCCTGAGTACCGTATTTTCACGACTATAAGGCACACTTAAAAGTCTTAAAATTTCTCCAAAATAGACAGTGCGCCTTCTAATCTAGTGCGCCTTATAATACAGTGCGCCTTCTAATCTAGTGCGCCTTATAATACAGTGCGCCTTATATATGGAAAGATGTCATACATTGAGGGTGCGCCTTATAATGCGGTGCGCCTTATGTATGGAAAAAAACAGAAAACCAAAAACGAAAAACCACCACTGCCGGATATTAAAAAAAACACAAACGCCTGAAACAATACTGTTAAATATGCAGATGCCATCTTAGTTTACAACATCTTTCATCATATAGCTCCTCCCCCACTGCAAGATTTTATACCAAAAAATCCAAAACATCAACAATAGCTGGCTCTAGAGGTGACTGGAAAGTAGTGAGTGCCTGGAAGTCAATAGCAATTACCGTATTTTCACGACTAGAGGGCGCACTTAAAAGTCTTACATTTTCTCCAAAATAGACAGTGCGCCTTATAATACAGTGCGCCTTATATATGTAAAAAATGTCATTCGTTCAGGGTGCACCTTATAGTGCGGTGCGCCTTATAGTCGTGAAAATACGGTAGCCAAAAATGGAAGTTAAGAAAAAAAAAGTGACCCAAAATAGACTAATATTGACAAGGATAGATGTCTAATTCACTTAAACTAGGACTGTATGCTCAACTTTCAGTGCCATTGACGACCAATCCATTTTGACAAACAAACTAAACAGATTGGACGTCAATGGCTGCAAGTAAGTTAACTGGTCCAGCCTACATGAGGATGAAAAATTCTTGAATATTTTTTTTAAAAAATACAAATGTAGGTCAAAATAAATGAGTATGGGGACGTCCCTACTTAGCAACACCCTCAAAAACAAAACAAAAATGACATCTTCTATATTACTTTGCATTGCATCCAAGGGAAACATTTACAGTCTACATCCTGTCTACTGTACAACAAATTCCCTGCAAACTATCTGTGGGAATGAGAGCAGTGTGTGAGTAGAACAGGAAATGATGTCAGACATTCAAGGAGATTCGGCTTTGTCCTGGGAACGCGCCTGGGGTTAGGGTCCCAAGTCCCGTGGTGGCAGACTGGAATACGCTTTAGAAAATCAACAGTGACATGTGACGCTTTTCAAAAGAAGTGTGGCCTGATAAACATCAATTGCGTGCGCTTCTTATGTCGTGAGCACTTTCACAACACACACACACACACACACACACTAAAATTGGAATGAGTGGATTAGATCAGTGCCTTCCAGCCGAAACAGTAGTTAAGCCAATTAGCTAAAGCAGATCAGCTTCGTTTTGTTACACTCAAAATGTTGAGGTCAAGTTGGCGCTCCCAAGTGAAATGCTGACATTGCTTGATTGGCAGAAAATTGTTTTGAGACTTTATTAACTGACATAAGGGTGTCAGACTCGGGTTGGTTTGTGGGCCGCGTTAATGTCAACTTGATTTCATGTGGGCTGGACTATTTTAGATATTATATTTTGATTTTTTTTTAAATATAAATGGATTAAATGAACTGGATTAAAGGGCCTGAATATTCAGTATTTTATAGATCTAAAACAATGTTTATTTTAGCTTTTTTTAAATTATATTTTTAGATTTTACAAACTGATTTTTGAACTAAAACAGAGAAAAAAATGATTAAAAACTTACAATTGTTGATTTAAAAAGGGTAAAATCAGGAAATTTTATAATATATACTCTAATATATATATATATATATATATATATATATATATATATATATATATATATATATATATATATATATATATATATATATATATATATATATATATATATATATATATATATATATATATATATATATATATATATATATATATATATATATATATATATATATATATATATATATATATATATATATATATATATATATATATATATATATATATATATATATATATATATATATATATATATATATAACATTAATAATGTAATTAATTTAATATATCCATACTCCCAAGCCATAAGTTTCCTACCCCTGCTCTAAAACAATGTTCATTTTAGCTTTTTATATATATTTTTAGATTTTACAAAATTATTTTGAACTAAATACACAGAAAAAAATTATTAAAAAATGACAATTCTTTGTTAAAAAGGGGGATATCAGGAAATTTAAAAATATATGTTATAATATATATATATATATATATATAATATTAATAATGTAATTAATTTAATACATCCATACTCCCATGGAAAGAGCCATACACGGCTCCCAAGCCATAGGTTCCCTTCCCTTGATCTAAAACAATGTTTATTTTAGCTTTTTTAAAAATATATTCTTAGATTTTACTAAATGATTTTTGACCTAAAAACAGAAAAAATGATTAAAATCTTACGATTATTGATTAAAAAGGGGCAAAATCAGGTAATTTAATATACATCCATACTCTTCATTTTAATTTTATCCTAAAACAGAAAGTCGGCATTCATAATTTACTTCCCCTGGCCCCACAAAATGATGCGACGGGCCATATTTGGCCCCCGGGCCGCCATTTTGACACCAGTACTCTACCCAGGTCAACAAGACAGGTTTGTTCCCACAACAAAAAATTCTATTCTAGTTTCATAACAATCTCCTTCCATGACATTCAAAATCCAACCCACAGTTTAAAGGTCAACTATAAATCCCCGAGAAAAGCCTTCGGGAAAGGATTGATCTTGTTGCAAAAACTTTTTGTTTTGTGGCTACTAGCTCCACTAAAAAGCCAATGCCACACAATGTGGTGTAACTTGAACCCCCGCCAGAATTCCGCCCTCTCAGACAAGGCGACAATCGCTCATGTTGTTGTGGGATACAAAGCCATGTCAGCTTGTGTCTCCCTCCGGTGTCCTTTTTCCACTACTTTGCTACTCTGTCCACATTTTGGACATCAAAATTGTGTGTTTGTGGACTTAATACAAGCACAGCTTTGCCATTTTTTCAGTTTTCGGTCGAAAAATCAACTCCTAAGAATCCCCCTCTAGGGAAAACTCTCTTTTCCAATTGGTATTTTCTTCCCAATCTCGTGGCTGATTGTGAATGGCTGGTTTGAATTTTTATTTAACTGTCATGAGTGAAAGCAAATGGTTTTTAAGCAGGAAGCGTGACCTCAACACAGCGGGTGGAAAAAAATGAGGTCATCCCATGAGTATGGTTATTTGAGGGAAATATGTTGGACTTGTAAGCAAAGCGGGATGGCTCATGGATTTTTTTGGTGTTTTTTTTTTTAGGTCAAGTTAAATGAGGAAAAAGGCAGAGTGCATTGCTTTTAGTTCTTTGTGATGTACAATAGTGTATTTGCACTGTAAGACCAGAATTTTCCTGAATATAATGTGAGAATTCTGACTTTATTCTCAGAATTCTGATTTCTCACTTTTCTCGCAGACATTCATCTGAGAAGTCTTTAAAAAAATCGACTTTGCATTCAGATTTCTGAATCTAAACACATAATTTAGATTTTAGATCTCTTTTAATCATTATTTTATCATAATATTAGATTTTTCAAAATGATTTTTGAACTAAAAACATAGAAAAAATTGATTACAAAATAACAATTATTGATTTAAAAGGGGGGAAATCAGGAAATAAAATATATACATCTATAATCTAGAATCAGATTCAGAATCAGATTCAGAATCAGATTCAGAATCAGATTCAGAATCAGATTCAGAATCAGGTTCAGATTCAGAATCAGATTCAGAATCAGATTCAGAATCAGATTCAGAATCAGATTCAGAATCAGATTCAGAATCAGATTCAGAATCAGATTCAGAATCAGAATCAGAATCAGATTCAGATTCAGATTCAGAATCAGATTCAGAATCAGATTCCGAATCAGATTCAGAATCAGATTCAGAATCAGATTTAGAATCAGATTCCGAATCAGATTCCGAATCAGATTTAGAATCAGATTCCGAATCAGATTCCGAATCAGATTCAGATTCCGAATCAGAATCAGATTCAGAATCAGATTCAGAATCAGATTCAGAATCAGATTCAGATTCAGAATCAGATTCAGAATCAGATTCAGAATCAGATTCAGAATCAGAATCAGATTCAGAATCAGAATCAGATTCAGATTCAGAATCAGATTCAGAATCAGATTCAGAATCAGATTCAGAATCAGATTCAGAATCAGATTCAGAATCAGATTCAGAATCATAATCATAATAATAATCATCATAATCATAATAATAATCATCATAATCATAATAATAATCATCATAATAATAATCATAATCGGAAATAGGCTTTCAAAAACCTCCAACTTTGAGTGAATAACTCTTTCATCCTAATTCCTTCAATTTTGGAATATACAGTAATCCCTCGAATAACGCGGAAATGTGGACCAGACATAGCCACCGTTGTTATAATAACTACATATTTTTCTTCAGTGCCAATTCTTAATATCAAGAATGGCTTCTGCTTACAAGTTTCAGCATGGATTTTCCCATTTTATGAACTTTAAAAATAATAATAATAATTAATAGCAGCAAAAAATTGCAGATAAATTATTTTGCAAAAAGTGAAATTCCGATAATCGAGGGAACACTGTAATATATTCCATTTTGGTCAATGACATAACAAAGCTGAAATAAAAAAACAGTCCCAACCTGAAGCTAATCACACGAAGCTCCATTTAGATTGGATTCAATTTAAATCTAGGCTATGACGTGTCTTTAGCCAATACATTAAGAAGCTTTTCCCGCTCATGATAATAGACGAGAGCTTTGACGCTAACACTCACTTTGACATCCTGCTCCAGCGTTCGGATCAGTTCGCCGTCCACTTGTCCCGTCTGGGCCACTCGGAGGGAGCGCCGCTCTGCCTTACGTAGCCTGTACTGCAGGATGCGGCAGGTCTTGTTTGCCTGCCCATCAAAAAAACAAACTCTATTCAACAAATATGCATTTTCCAGTAGTTCAGAAAAAAAATGTAACCAAAACTTAATTGTTAATCCTACCCAACACCTTCATTTGGGGGACATTGAGTAGGAATTGTACTGAAACTCAAACAACCCTCGATAGGTTGCATCTTAAAGTCAGGGTGGAGGCGGGGCCAATAGAGACAACCCGGGAGAAGAAAGGTATCAAAATGTAAAACCAAATTAGAAATAAGTTTAGTGTAAGGTTAGATAAAATGTATTTTGTGTTTGCATCGCAATCAAAGTTCGTTTAAATTTGTTTATGTTATGTTACGAGCGTGTTGCCATGCAAAAAAGCAGGCCCCTCCCCCGTCACTCTTTCTCTACCCTCCACGAAATCTGTCTAATTTTAGTTCAATTAAACACATTTTAGTACTATTAAAGACATTTTAGTGCTGTTAAACACATTTTAGTACTATTAAACACATTTTAGTACTATTAAACACATTTTTAGCACTATTAAAGACATTTTAGTACTATTAAAGACATTCTAGTACTATTAAAGACATTTTAGTACTATTAAACACATTTTAGTACTATTAAAGACATTTTAGTACTATTAAACACATTTTAGTACTATTAGACACATTTTAGTACTATTAAAGACATTTTAGTACTATTAAACACATTTTAGTACTATTAAACACATTTTAATACCATTACACACATTTTAGTACTATTAAACACATTTTAGTACTATTAAACACATTTTAGTACTATTAAAGACAATTTAATACTATTAAACACGTTTCAGTACTATTAAACACATTTTAGTATTATTAAACACATTTTAGTACTATTAAACACATTGTAGTACTATTAAACACATTGTAGTCCTATTAAACACATTTTAGTACTATTGAACTACTAGTTATTTGTTACTTTGTTAATAGATGGCTAATTAGAACAAATAAAAATGTTATTCCAATAGAAAATCTTGTTTTTTGTCATTTTTTCAGGAGGTTGGAACAAATTAATTGTTTTTTAGTACATTTCTATGGGAAACGTTTGTTTGAGTTACGAGAAAATTGACATACGAGCTCAGTCTCGGAACGCATTAAGCTCATATCTGGAGGTCCACTGTGTTTGTTACTTTGTTAGTAGAAAATAAAGTAGAACATATCCTGTTTTGGGTGTTTTTCGGATGGTGTGAACGGATTAATCTGTATTGAGTTCATTCTTATGGGAAAATTGATTTGAGATACGGTTAAATTGACATATGATCTTGGTCCCGGAATGCATGAAGCTTGTATCTCAAGGCCTTACTGTATGGCAATGAATCACCATGGCACCCGTAGCAGATGGGCACGCACCTGTTCCAGTTGTTGCCGCAGTTCCTGGAGCTGGTAAACGTCGTCCTCCATGTACATGTCTCGCATCTCTAGCATTTCAGATCTTAGCTCTTCCATCTCGTCCTGGAAACAGAAATCTTTTTAGGTTTCGCATAAGACAACAATAATAATGATAGCTTTAACGTCAACTGGATTTCATGTGGCCCGGACATTTTTTTAGATATAATAATTAGATCATTTTTTTAAATAAATGGATTGGATTAAAAACCCTGAATATTCAGTTTTTTATAGATCTAAAACAATATTTATTTTAGCTTTTTTTAAATATATTTTTAGATTTTACAAAGTTATTTTTGAACAAAAAAAATAGGAAAAAATTAATTAAAAAATTACAATTATTGATTCAAAAGGGCTAAAATCAGGAAATTTAGTATATATCTATACTCTTCATTTTAATTTGATCCTATAACAGAAAGTCGGCACTCATGATTTAATTTCCCGGACCACACAAAATGATGCGGCGGGCCAGATTTGGCCCCCGGGCCGCAACTTTGACACCTGCGCTTTAGACTTAATTCTGTGTTTGCCATCAATGACAGGCGGCTAACTTTTTGGCCAAAAAGAAACTGGTCCGGCCCACACGAGATCTATTTGCCATTAATGTGGCCCAGGGACCAAACACAGTTTGACACCCCCCACCCCCGCCTTAAAGGTTGGCAGAGAACCAAATACACCCATCAAGAGCCATATACGGCTCGTAAGTTAAGATAATGATAATTTCAAGGGCGATGGGCTGCAAAGATTCATTGACTATTGAAATACTAATTTGATAATAAGTGTAGTCGATTCATGAATGTAGTGCAGCAGAACACTTGAACAGAAGCGAATGAAAACAGAACTGTGTTTATTATTGAGGGAAAACAGAAGTGCTATTGTGCTTTAAACGGCGCCAAAGTGACTTTAGCACAACTGCTAATTTGTCCAGAAAAGGAATGAAGACATGTTTAATACATGTCTTCATTTCTTATCTGGGTGGAACAGGAAATAAGAAGTCAAGAACACAGGAAATTAGTGGTGCCAAAAAATAAACTATATTTGGTCTATTTCAATGTATCCTTTTCTTACATTAACTCATTAACTGCCATAAAAAAATATATTGTTTTTAACTATATTTTTTTACCGATTCCGATCCACTGAAAATGGCGCAATTGGGCCTGATTTCGAATCAATTCCGATTCGATTTCCGATCAATTCCGATTCTATTTCTAATCAATTCTGATTCCTTTTCTAATCAATTCTGATTCCATTTCTGATCAATCGCCAATTCCATTTCCGATCAATTCCCATTCCATTTTGGATCAATTCCGATTTGATTTCTGATCAATTACGATTCAATTTCCGATCAGTTCCCATTCCATTTCCGATCAATTCGCATTCAATTTCCAATAAATTCTGATTCTATTTCCAATCAATTCTGATTCCATTTCCGGTCAATTACGATTCTATTTCCGACCAATTCCCATTCCATTTCCGATCAATTCCCAATAAATTCCGATTCCATTTCCGATCAATTCCCATTCCACTTCCAATCAATCCCCATTCCATATCCGATCAATTCCCATTCCAAATCCGATCAATTCCCATTCCATTTCCAATCAGGGTCACATCCCCATCCCCAACACTAACCCCTATGAATGCAAAGTGCTCAAAATGTCACTTACTTTCAGATAATCATTCTCGGATCTCAGTTCCTCAATTTCCCGAACCAACTCCTCGTGCATTCCATCCACCAACTCCTCAGTGAGGTCCGAGAAGGCCAACGAGGTACTCGCCGGCACCGAAGCCATCGACCGTTCCTCCCCCGGACACTGCTCACCGGCCTCAACACACAACACCCGGCCGTCCTGGTGCCTCTTGGCCGGCTGTCGGCTCTCGACCGTACCGTCCCCGTTCGAGTTGTTGTCCCCCTCCGGGCCACCGCCTCGACTACTCCTCGACTCGGCGTCACTCCCGCTGGACAGTTTATGCTCGTCGGAGCCGCATTCGGACAACTCCGAACCGCTGTCTGTGAGCGACATCTTGCCGGCACCACAGCCGGAATCCTTAGACAAGTCGTCGGAGGCGATGCTAGCGTCCGACGCCTTCCTCCTGGCGCCGGTTCCTCCGCTACTTTTGGCCTTCCCAACCGCCGACACAACCGGCGAGCAGGCGGAAGACTTCCCCGTCGCCGTTTTGCTAGCGCTTTTACCATCTTTTACACTTCCAATAGGGCTCCGCCTGGAAATGTGTAAAGCTCCCGGCTTAACATTCAGACCGGGGACTCCCATACCACCACGAATTTTAGCCAGGGACCACCCGGGTACGTCCTTGGGTCTAGCCGGGGAAGGAGCCCGGTGAGTCTTCTTCTTCTTCCCCGCTTGAGCTAAGAGCATGGCGGGCATCTCCGCGTGTTGAGTCGGCCCACTGTCCGAGCTCTCTCCCCCGCCTCCGCTTTCCATCTTGTGCCGGAGATGGAGTCTCCGTTCCTTCGGGGAAGCGAAGGAGAGGTGAGCCGGGGGTTTTTGGACATCAACCTCCTTTGACTTGGTCATTCATTCCGTTTCAAACCGAGCCGAAATGAGAAAAAACTGAAACGGAAGCAACCGTTTTTGTTGTTGTTGTCGAGGGGCACAAGTTCAGCTCCAATGAATCAACAACGGCGAACAGACAAAAGGAGACACAACCGTGGTCCAGCTACGTTGAAAAGCTCTCGTTGGAAGAAAAAAATCCGTAATTCAATGTAATTAACGCATTTTTGACGACGGTGCCTGGACAGTGAAATAATGCGGTGGTTAAATTATTAAAAATCGATAAAAAGCTGAATTTTCGTTATTATCGCCCAACGGTATCTGCCTGCCTTCCAGGAGTTGTGCGTGAGGACGAGTAGGCGGGGTTGCCAGATCGGAAAGACACTCTCCAGCCCAATCACGCTGTAAAACCCGCCCACTTTAATATAAAAAACAGCCTAAATTACAACTCCCAGTGCAAATTAATAGAGCCATGTGTGAGAATCGCACTTTCGCTTCGAATTTAATGCCCTCAATATTTCAATAAACGCAACTGTGTTTTGGGGGAAATATTTGTGTCATGTTATAGCAAAGGTTTAGACAAAATTTCCGATTTTTAAAGTCAATATTCAGCCCGTTTTTGTTTTTTTAATGAATATATTATTCTTTTTATAATGCATATATACTCAACAGCCTATTCAAGCCAAACGTGGGCCAACTGGAATTGGTTGCCAGTTAATTGCAGGGAACGAAGAACAATAACAATTTAAGTGTGCATGTTTTTCATGGTTAATATGATCCATTACTTGTCGCATTAGATGAATAATAGCGATGTAGGTTAAGTGCTTTTATTGTCAATATTCAAAATATTTTTCATATTTTTAATACCTCTCTCCAAGGGAAGACACTGCCCTCTAGTGGCCAGTCAAATAATATTGAAAGTTTTCGTTTGTCCACAAAATGTGAATAATAGTTGATTTTCTGTTTGTTTGTTTTGTATTTCTTTGCAAGATTTATCTACAGAAAAAAAGAAAACTATTTGAAGAGCATTAGAAGTAAATGTCAGTAGGAAAAGGGGCCAAATAATCTTAAAATCTCTTTGCCCACTACGAAATACGATTTTTGATTATTTTGGCAGCATTTTTGGGGGAAATATTTCCAACTCTAAAGAAAATATTCCAAAAGTATAAGTTAGTATTTGATTTTCATTTCAAATTCTTGACATAAAAGTCGGTGTGTACAAATATGCTTTAACAGTATTTTTTTTTTTTTTTGCATTTCCCAAAATGAAATGTCATTGTTATTGTTTCAACGGGTTTACATAAATCCCATTTTTACTGAGAGATATCTTTATGAATATCTATACAGTTTAATGTAAACAGGTCAGGCTGGATTCCTTTTATTTCAAACAACTATAGTATTCTGTTAGGGTTAGGCGATAAAATAATTTACTGGAAATATATATACATACGTAAAAATACATTTTGAAGTTAATTCCCCAAAGTATTTTTAATATCTATTTATTTTCTCGGAGTTTGTCATTTGACCATCGAGTCTCATCTGATTGCTGTATTGCGCCACATTCCGGTAACGCCTACTCCTCTTCCCTGAATTCCCATTGGACGATATACTCCCTCCCTCAAATTTGATTGGTTGTCAAAAATGTCAATCATTCTTCCATCCCATTCCTTGCTGCTAGCAACTTCCGCTTCTGTGTCAAACCCAAAGCTCAGCTCAAAATTCCTTTTCTGGACTTGTCAAATCGTTTAAATTGCTTTCACCGTCAAGGTAACACGCATTTTTCACAATGTCACTTCATAATTCTCTGCTAAATGTAGTAACTCTGAATTTTAATTGCTGTTTTGTCCTAAATCGGCTTCTGTGTTGCGGGAGCCTTCTCCCTTAGCTTCGAGGCTAACATGAACTATGCTACCTGTCAATAGTCTTGATCAATTGTCAATTGGATTTATGGATATATAACAAATTATTTTTATGATCTAAAATGAGTTAATTCGCCGACCTACATTTGATCTAACATTAGACGTCTTTGGTTTGTTCAGCGTTAAAATTATTTAACACTACAGTAAGTACTAAAGGCAGCACCCAATTCAGTATTTGACATAGTTTATTTTTTCTTTTTAGTGAATGAGGATTTTTCGTCGCATTTTTCTGACGTAATCGCCTTAAATTTAAAATATTATTTATATTGTTTCCACTCTTTCCGTTTATTTTATTTTTTGCAAATAAATCATTGAAATTTATTGTATTTTGGAATTAGGACAGAATGTACTATTGGTTTATGTGGATATATATCTATTTTATTATCTTCATAAATACTGCGACTAAACCTGTTTTTGTGCAGGTTTTAACTCTTTAATTTACATTTTAATCTGATTTTTAACCTTTGCCCTCGTCCAAGACAAGTCATGGGAGATAAACTTGATGTGAGGATGGAATTATGCACTATAAACACTGTATGAATTGTTCTGGTAGAGTTTGGTAATAATTAATTCCCACTTGTGTTGCCCACGCATTAAAAAAAAATCACAAAAGATTAAATTAACACTTTTTTTTAAGGGAATCGGTGTCGTGTTTTCCAAATCAACAAAAAAGGTCAAATATCAAAATGTGTTGAATTACAGAATAATAATCTTCCTTCAAGGACTATAGAAATGAAAGCATATTTCCTGTATTGATCCTTCTGTTTTGTTTTTTTAACTAAACGATAAATTATAGTTTTTTTTACAAAATAAATACCAATAAAAAATGGTATATTAGTCATGATGAATTAAGAGAATATTTATTTAAAAAAATATTGTAAAATGGCCTTATAATAAATAAAATATGCACTTTTTAATTGACTACTTAATGAGTACAACAATTTTGGCGGGATTTAAGCTTCTTGTGTGGGCCAATTTCAATGATATTTTCATAATTTTCTTCAAACCAATAAAAACTGGGAGGGGGGGGGCATTGTTTGGACAATCCTATTCTGAACAATTAGTCATCTATTAACCTATTAACCAAGTGGTCTATGTACTTATTCCTGTGAAATATTTACAATATGTACGGATGTGTAACAAAATTTGGACACCCTAATAATATTAATGATTTATATTTATAAATGGTTATTTGTGTGGGTTAGCCATTTCAGATAAATATCAGACAAATACTCAAAAAAGTTTAAAAAAATAGGAGAAATTACATTCAATATTTAGTAGATTTATTTACATAGATACACACCCATTTAAAAAAATGCTGAACAATAATTAATATGGGTGTTAGCTAAATAATTATGTTTAAAAATTGATCCTGAATTAGTCATGCAATTTTTTTCTTAAGGGTTTTTTAATCTGGACATGAATAATTGTAGTAGTTGTATTTTAACATATGTCCTTTTGAAAAGTGTATTTCTGAGCCAACTTTACACAATGATCCAATGTTAAACGTCCAGTTAGTTCACAATGGTCACTCACAAACCAACTTTTGGCAAAGACTTAGACTACATCTTTGTTCTTTGATCACTGCTTACTGCTTGAGTGAGTGTACTATTTGTTCTCCAATTATTGTTGCTGTGTGGTTAGAACAACGCGACAGGAAAGACATTTTGCAAACACCATGTCCCCGAGGCCTCATTTCAACAGATTTGAGAGGAATGTTGCAGTGGTGGCCAAACTAATGGGTGTATGTGAGACTAGAGTACATATCTACATGTCTATGTGTTCATGAAATAGCATATTTTCTCACATATTGACCGAATGTACCCTTAAAATCGCCTTAAACCTGTCGAATTTTACAATTTCTCTCGTATAAGCCGCCCCCCTGATTCACAATTTTCACCTCCATATTCATGGTTTTAATAGGGAGTACACATGTTTACTTTGAAGGGAAAATCTTAAGCAAAATAATAGTATTTTCTCGCATACTGGCCTCCTTCCTCTGTATATACCTTTAAAATTGCTTTAAGATTGTTGATTTTTACAATTTCTCTAGTATAAGCCACCCCCTGATTCACAATTTACACCTCCTTATTCCTGATTTTAATAGGTAGTACAATTATTAATTTGAAGGTTAGATCTTAAGAAAAATAACCGCACGTGGTATTTCTGAGTTTTTTTTATGAATCGAAAGGATCTGGTCAGCACAAGATACGATACATATAAAAAAGTGCATCCGTTAACAGTGCATATGAAACATAAACCGAAAAAAAGGACTAAACTATTAACATACTCATCACTCATCATTAAAGTAAAAAGTATAAAGTACAAAGTCAAGTAAAAAGGAATGTATTAAGAAATATTAAAATGTAATTTAAAAAAAGATAGAGGGGCTGTAAAACACGAAAAACAAATAAGAGTGGACAGAGCTACTGCCATTGGCTTACGCGTGACGGCGCCATCTTGGAAAAAAAATAAAAAATTATTTGGACAACGTCGGCGGGCCGGATTAAATAGCCTAGCGGGCCGTATGTGGCCCACGAGCCGTAGTTTGCCCATGTCTGGTCTATGCCGAAATAAATTTGTTCCTTTTACATTGCAATATTTGGGATTTCAGAACAAAACTATACACGTGCAAACATTCGATCATTGGACAAAACGGTAAAGTGGGTCACTCGGTATTGGTTTTAGCAAACGAAACTGTGCATTATCAAAGGAATGACTTAACAAACAGCTGTGACTGGTCGTTTATATTAGCAGAGGCCGTCAATGCCACACTTCCTGATCCTGATGAATCTTTCCCGATGGTTAAATGAATCAGATATGCATGTTCAAAAATAAAATGTGATTATTGCGGTACAAACGAGACATTGTTCAAACCCAAAGGAAACAAACTGGAGAAAATCTTACTTTATCTCAAGCCATCTACCAAAAGAACCTTAACAATCAGCATTTACATCAAAATAGTCGTCAGTTTCATCAATTCGCCTCGAAGACTCGAACCCACGAACCGGTAGAGCTGGAATGTGACCATTTGTTCTGAACTCTGTATTGTGTATGCCTGTTTGTGGATTAGCTGCCATTTTATGAATCAATGGTTTTACTTATGAGTAAAACCCATGACTTAGTCAAAGGGCGGTAACACAAAGTGGCTTGACCCTTGGACTACTTTACATAATAACTTGTCTTACGTTTATCAACTTAACATCTTGTTGCTCTTTAAGTCTTTTGAACAACAAAAACAACGAATGTCAAGGTTGTAGGGTTGGTCCCTGACAATGTTCCCTATAATTTTTCGTTGGTTTTGGTAGAAGGACAACCCCCCTGAGCGCACTGTTGCAGCTTAGAGGGAACATTGCTCGTATCTCAAAATTTGTCTTGTATCTCAAGGCAGATATTTGCAAGGAATTTTCTCAAATTCCTCATATGTTGGGGCATACGTATGTCAAGGTATTACTGTATGGTTATTTTTTTGCTTTTATACAAAATAATTTTCAAATAAAACATTATTAAATTAACGTAATATAGAATGTTGCTGTTCTTTTTATTTTTTTCGAACGTAAAACTCAAAATTAATGTGGAAAAAAACATAAACAGGATCATTTTCAGGTCACAAAACAATGAAGCGACTATTAAAATAATTAATTCCTCATTGTTTATGTAATTTGTCGATCATGGCACTGAGTACCAGTGTGAGAAACACCATCATTGCTCACTATGGGTATACACCAGTATCAAACATCCCATAAGCAGGTGTATGTCAATGTTCCCTCTAATTTTTCATGTAAAACATGAAAAACATAAGAGTGGACAGAGCTACTGCCACTAGCAGCCTTGTAAACGGTGTTACCATGGGGAAGGGCGTATAAAAACAAAAAAAAACAACTTTGGATTTTATTTACTGCGCGCCATATGATTGCTGCTGCGCAGAGAAGACAAGAGTAGTGCACAATTGCGCTCGCGCACAGCTTAGAGCAGGGGTGTCAAACTTTGGTCTGCGGACCGAATACAGCTTAATTTGAGATCAAGCAGGCCGGACCAGTAAACTCATTGCAAAATGACATAGAACTAACAATAAGCCCACTTTTTTTTCCTTTGTATTAGTCACTAATACTAATAATTAGTGCAAATAATGAGTAAATTATCAAAATGCTTATTAACAGAATTTTCCTTTTACATTATGAACAATATATTATGAGCATGTTGTCTGCACGTACTAAAACACTGCACCCCTAGCGGATAATACAAGAACTACATATTTTAAAGAAAATTCATAATTTTTTTATACAATGCAGCTTTCTTCCCCGGGCCGTACCAAACCACCAGACGGGCTGGATCCGGCCCGTGGGCCGTATGTTTGACACCCCTGGCTTAGAAGGAACATTGATTACTGAGCATACCTTTTTTTTGCGCAGGCCTTGTTTTTCTACCTCGGACGAAACATCTATCCCAGCCGTTTTGTGGACACCAAACCAAAATACGGTTTCTTCGTTGAAGATCCAGAAGGAACCTCGACTAGTCATCTGTCCAGACCTCTCTTGACTTGTCTTGACTCTCTGAAGGAACATGTGCTAGAATTTGCAGTTATCCGATAGATTTCAGGTAGACTTGTCAGCGGTGACGAAGGAAAATGAGCAATGAGGACGAGTTCTACGACGCCATCACAGGTTGGTTGGTGTGCAATGTTTGTTTTTTTCGTATTTACATGAATTCGTTCTATTTATTAGGCCTGGATTCAGATGAGTCGTGTGAAGGTGTTTCAGAGTCGAGCTATAAAGACGCTTCGGTGTACGATAGTACCAGGAATAATGGATCCAAGCCACAGGAGAATGGGCTCAAGAAACACAGGTATAACCCCACTTTCACGCAATTTGCTTTTCTGTTGTAATCAATGGTTAAAAAAGGACTAAGCAACTATTTAGAGCAAGGATGTCAAACTATGGCCGCATTAACGTCAACTCGATTTCATGTGGGCCGGACCATTTTAGATATAATATTTAGATTTTTAAAAATAAATTGATTAAAAGAACTGGATTAAAAGCCCTGGATATTTAGTTTTTTTATAGATCTAAAACAATGTTTATTTTTGGGGTTTTTTCCTAGTAAGGGAAAAAGTATTTTAATCCATTTTAAATTATGTTCAATATTAAAGTGGAAAACCAAAAATATTTCAATTTATTTATTTTTAGATTTTACAGAATGTTTTTTGAACTAAAAAAATGGATAAAAAATGTGCAATTCTGGATTTAAAATGGGGGAAATCTGGAAATATAATATGCATCTATAATCTTAATGTAAATGTAATCCTAAAATACAAAGTTTCTCGCTCCACCGGGCTGCCAGTTGTGCAATATGTTGTGCAATATGTTGTGATTATCTTCACACTTAGTATCGCTGACTCAGACTGAATCATAGTGCTATGCTTTCACTTTCAATGTTAATATGACCAATTTGAAATGATTTGTGTGTCTGGAGGCGTTTGATTTACTCAGTGTGTTTCACTATTAGTGGAAGGAAAAGATGAATAGAACTCATTTTACAGATTGCCATGTAGGCATGTTTTTTCTAATGGTTTAATACACATGAGCAAAAATACTGCCTTATCACTATTAAAGTTATAAATATGTTCCTCTTGAAAATCTGGGTTCAATTCCGATTCCATTTCCGACCAATTCCGATTCCATTTCCGACCAATTCCGATTCCAAATTCTATTTCCGATTCCAGATTCCATTCCCGATTCCATTCCCGATTCCATTTCCGATTCCATTTCCGATTCCATTTCCGATTCCATTTCCGATCATTCCCGATTCCATTTCCGATCATTCCCGATTCCATTCCCGATCAATTCCCCTTCCAATTTCCGATCAAATCCCCTTCCAATTTCCGATCAATTCCCCTTCCAATTTCCGATCAAATCCCCTTCCAATTTCCGATCAAATCCCCTTCCAATTTCCGATCAAATCCCCTTCCAATTTCCGATCAAATCCCCTTGCAATTTCCGATCAATTCCCCTTCCAATGTCCGATCAACTCCCATTCCATTTCCGAACAATTCCCATTCCATTTCCCATCAGGGTCACATCTTGAAATCTGGGTTCAGAAAACAACTTTAAGTCCAAATTATCATGCAATTTCTCAAAAAACGAAAAACACAAAAGGCTAGCTCGCATGCATGTGTTTAACATAACTTTCAATTTTGTAATCATTTTCATTTTTCTTATGATTTTAGGACGTTCTTTTTTTAAACAAAGAACACATTTTAATGCCAATAAAAAACAGTTAAAATGAATGAATGAAAATGTAAGAGACTTGAGTGAACTCAAGCTTCTTGTACAGGCCATATGCAACAATATTTTCATAATTTGCTGTTTTTTTTGCAATTTATGTGGAATATTCTCCTTATCTACGTATGCTTATGTTCTCTTTTCGCACTCCAGGACGACATTACCCGCACCCATGTTTTCCAGAAACACTCTTAGCGTCTGGAGTATCCTGAAGAAATGCATTGGCATGGTAAGACTGAATTTAGAGCAGTTTACTTCACTTCATCTGCATTAAATTGCAATTATAAAAGTGAGATGTTTCCGTCATTTGTTGTTGTCAGGAACTGTCCAAGATCACCATGCCGGTGGTTTTCAACGAACCCCTCAGCTTCCTGCAGAGAATCACAGAATACATGGAACACACGTACCTCATTACCAGAGCTTGCTCGTTATCGGACTCCACCGAGCGCATGCAGGTCACAACTCGAGTCATCCCTTCCCCATTTTCAAGATTGTATCTTTACGTGACCGGACGTTTGGTCGCCGGTCTTTTGGTCGCCTGTCAAATGTACTTAGATATTAAACAGTACTTAGATATTAAACTGTACTTAGATATTAAACTGTACTTAGATATTAAACTGTACTTAGATATTAAACAGTACTTAGATATTAAACAGTACTTAGATATTAAACAGTCCTTAGATATTAAACAGTACTTAGATATTAAACATTACTTAGATATTAAACAGTACTTAGATATTAAACATTAGTTAGATATTAAACAGTACTTCGATGTTAAACAGTACTTCGATGTTAAACAGTACTTAGATGTTAAACAGTACTTTGATGTTAAACAGTACTTAGATGTTAAACAGTACTTAGATATTAAACAGTACTTAGATATTAAACAGTACTTAGATATTAAACAGTACTTAGATATTAAACAGTACTTAGATGTTAAACAGTACTTAGATATTAAACAGTACTTAGATATTAAACAGTACTTTGATGTTAAACAGTACTTAGATGTTAAACAGTACTTAGATATTAAACAGTACTTAAATATTAAACAGTACTTTGATATTAAATTCTCTCTCACTTAGATAATGAACTCTGCTTATCAGAGTTGGGCTCCACTACTCAAATGTGTCATGCATTACCGTATTTACTCGCATATAAGCCGCCTCTGCGTATAAGCCGCACTCTAAAAATTGCCTTAAAATCGTCAAATTTTACAATTTCTCTCATATGAGCCGTCCCCTGATTCCCAATTTTCAGCAACACAACCAGGAAGTGTGTCCGTAGCGCTCTAGTTTGTTGTTGCTAGGTAAGATAGCGGCGTCCTGAGCGAGCAATGGCAAGCACAATTAAGTTTTTCACATTTTACGCAAGATACATTTTTTTCTTCAGGAATGTAAATAATAGAAAACAAAATAATGTTCATTTAGCATTTATCGGTTTATCTTTTCCGTATCGGTCGCATTGTCTTGCATTATGGCATTTCGTCTTTGTCACTTTGCAGTTTAATTTATGCGCATATAAGCAGTATCATCATTTTTTTAGCGTCCAATAGGGCATATATGCGAGAAAATATGGTAATCTGCTATTCAAAATTAATTATTTTGTTTAAAAAGTAATCTTGTCTGTGACTTGAACCTAAAAAGTAAAATTTATTCTTTCCGTAGGCCGTGGCGGCATTTGCCGTGTCAGCAGTCGCATCTCAGTGGGAGCGAACTGGAAAACCATTTAACCCTCTTCTCGGGGAGACCTTTGAACTCACCAGGTATGTTTTTATCTGTGCTGCCTTCATGGCGCTCACGTTTTGTTTTTCTTTCTATGGTGGCACGACACGTTCCCAAACCAATGGGGCGTGGAAGGGCGACACGCCAGTCAAGGTGGCGCCAGAGTGAGAAGATAGTTGATTGTTGATATCTGATAACAAGCTCAAAGTAGCGATATCATGAGAATGCGTGACCGGACGTTTGGTCACCGGTATTTTGGTCCACGGTCAAATGTACTTGGATATTAAACAGTACTTGGATGTTAAACAGTACTTGGATATTAAACAGTACTTGGATGTTAAACAGTACTTGGATATTAAACAGTACTTGGATATTAAACAGTACTTTGATATTAAACAGTACTTGGATATTAAACAGTACTTGGATATTAAACAGTACTTGGATATTAAACAGTACTTGGATATTAAACAGTACTTGGATATTAAACAGTACTTGGATGTTAAACAGTACTTGGATATTAAACAGTACTTAGATGTTAAACAGTACTTGGATGTTAAACAGTACTTGGATATTAAACAGTACTTGGATATTAAACAGTACTTGGATATTAAACAGTACTTGGATATTAAACAGTACTTGGATATTAAACAGTACTTGGATATTAAACGGTACTTGGATATTAAACCGTACTTGGATATTAAACAGTACTTAGATATTAAACTCTCATGAATAGAATTTTGTGAACTAGTTTCAACAGTAAACTCTGTCACCATTTGACCAGCGACCAAAAGACTGGCGACCAAACGTCCGAGCACCATGAGAATGAAGTCACATTGTCATATCACAAAAATCGTAGTATCTTGAGATTGACGACATTTTCTTGCTTATTTTTACATTACAAAGCTTATTCAGTTTCTCTTTGACGACTTACGGTCTGTATCAACTCCAAACTAGTTAGGGCTTAATATTAGAAGATTGAAGTACTTTTCGGAGAAAAAATGCCAAGTGAAAAACTTAGCTTTACGATATGTGAAGCAGAATTTACCAGGTGTACAAAAAGTTCGACTTAATATAAAAGTTCAAACCTAGAAAACCATTCAGCGACCAATCTTTACATCAAAACACAGCATTTGATTTGACCACCCATTGCCAATTTGCTCTTTGGCACCCCCTACAGGGAGGATCAGGGATTCCGCCTAGTGGCAGAACAGGTATCCCACCACCCCCCAGTCAGTGCCTTCCATGCCGAGAGCCTTTCGGGAGATTTTGTCTTCCACGGCTCCATATACCCCAAACTCAAATTCTGGGGGAAAAGTGTAGAGGCGGAGCCTAAAGGGACCATCACTCTCCAGCTACTCAAGTAAGTCAAGGAAATACTCGAGTTGGCTCCTTTTGGCATATTTTAATGCATTTTTTCTTCTGTCCTAGGCATAATGAGGCCTACACGTGGAGTAACCCCAACTGCTGCGTTCACAACATTATTTTGGGAAAACTATGGATAGAGCAGTATGG
The DNA here is from genome assembly GCF_051989575.1 of Stigmatopora nigra. NCBI lineage: Eukaryota > Metazoa > Chordata > Actinopteri > Syngnathiformes > Syngnathidae > Stigmatopora > Stigmatopora nigra. The sequence continues at coordinate 3,960,843 of NC_135508.1, read as the reverse complement.
CACGGTGGAAATAGTCAACCACAGGTAAATATTACCTGTGTACTTTTTAGTCAAAATCCAGACAGAGTGAAAGCTTTACAGAGCTTAGCACAGGGGTGTCAAACTTTGGTCTGCGGGCCGAATACAGCTTAATTTGAGATCAAGCGGGCCGGACCAGTAAACTCATTGCAAAATTACATAGAACTAACAATAAGCCCACTTTTTTCCCTTTGTATTAGTCACTAATACTAATAATTAGTGCAAAGAATGAGTAAATTATCAAAATGTTTATTAAAAGAATTTTCCTTTTACATTATGAACAATATATTATGAACAAGAGAATAACATAAGAACATAAATCAAGTATGTGCAATTTTAACAACACTTTTACACAGTTAAACATATATTTAAGTGTGTTGTACATAAAACTGATCACAGAAATAGAAACAATGTTCCAAAAACATTTAGTACCAGCCTTGTGGAACTTAAAAACACTGTTTTTCATCATTTGGAAAGCAATTTGAACAAATGAATAACTTTCACAGAAATTATGTTGTCTGCATGTACTAAAACTGCGTCCCCTAGCGGATAATACAAGAACTACACATTTTAAAGAAAATTATTATTTTTTTTTTATACAATGCAGCTTTCTTCCCCGGGCCAGATCCAGCCCGCGGGCCTTATGTTTGACACCACTGGTTTAGCAAGATCTAGCTTAGCCATGATATTGTAACGGGCTAGCTTGCGCTAAGTCTGACCTAAACGATTAGCCTGATAGTTGATTGACAACTGTTAGGTGCGTTAGTGTTTTCCTAATTAAAGACAGATGTTAGGAAATTACCATTTGGGTTAATTATAAAGATAAAAAATCATAGATCATAATGTTTTTGGGGGATTTTTTTGTTTTAAATTGAACTGATCAAAAAAGAGAATATTTTTATTGTATATATTTTTTTATTCATAAAATAAGAACTAAAAGACAATGCAGTAATCCCTCGAATATTGCGGTTAATGTAAGTCGGAAAACTTTTTTTGATGAAAAGAGCCATAAACAATTCATATTTTCAAACATTATTCCTTGAGAGCCATATTCGGAATTTAAAGTAAAAAATACATAAAAATGTGAGCATTTATTATTAATTTTACCACCAAAAAAGTCTGAATTCTTTTGAGAAAATTATTTCACTGTTGCTAATCAATGAGAGAATGCATGCAGAAGAGCCTAATGAAAAAAAATATGATTTAAAAAAAGGCGTAGAGCCATATACACCCATCAAAAAAGCCACATATGGCTCCCGAGCCATAGGTTCCCTACCCTTGATGTAGACCAAACATGGCCGCGATAATTGAAAAATTACTTGGTAGAGTCACCCCTATTATAACTACCTTTTTTTTAAAATCCTACTAGCAAGTGGAAGATAGAATTATGAATTTTCACTTTTTATGAACTTTAAAAAAAATGAAAATAAATCATTAATAGCAGAAAAATATCGCAAAGAAGTGAATTTGCGATAATTGAGGGGGGGGGTGAAGATTAAAGCAGTTCTAGATGTAATATCTCAGTTCTGTCATTAGCGGTTTCCATATTTTAGCTCACAGGTTAACAAAAGGCCAGATGCACTCATCAAAAGAGCCACATGTGGCTTCTGAGCCATAGGTTCCCTACCCCTAACTTAGGTTATACCAGTTCACTGATGTTAAGTGCTTGCCTCTTTACTTTGCAGCACTGGAGACAAGTGTGTGTTAAATTTCAAGCCCTGTGGCATGTTTGGCAAGGAGTTGCACAAAGTGGAGGGATACATCTTGGATAAGAGGTCAGTTTTCGCCATGTTTTTTGTATAGACGGCCTTCATATTTATTTGGTATTCGTGTCTTGTCTGTTGCTCATGGTTTAGTAAAAAGAAGGTGTGTGTTATCTATGGGAAGTGGACCGAGTGCATGTGGAGTGTTGACCCTCAATCCTATGAAGTCTACAAGAGGACTGAGAAGAAAGGAGATAAGAAGAACAAAACGGTAAATGCAAGGGTGTCAGACTCGGGTTGGTTCGCGGGCCATGTTAACGTTGACTCGATTTGATGTGGGCCGGACTATTTGAGATATAATATTTTGATTTTTTTTTAAATGAATGGATTAAAAGAACTGGATAAAAGCCCTGAATATTCAGGTTTTTCTATAGATGTAAAACTATGTTTATTTTAGCTTTTTTTAAATATATTTTTAGATTTTACACAATGATTTTTGAACTAAAAACACAGAAGAATTGATTAAAAAATTACAATTATTGATTTAAAAGGGGGAAAATCAGGAAATTTAATATACATCTACTCAGATATTCCAAAATTATTTTTGAACTAAAAACACAGAAAAGATTGATTAAAAAAATACAATTATTGATTTAAAAGGTCGAAAATTAGGATATTTAATATACATCTATACTGAGATTTTCCAAAATGATTTTTGAACTAAAAAGACAGAAAAGATTGATTAAGAAAAAATACAATTATTGATTTAAAAGGGGGGAAATCAGGATACTTAATATACATCAATACTCTATTTTAATTTGATCTTAAAACAGAAAGTCTGCACTTTTTATATTTTTAGATTTTCCAAAATGATTTTTGAACTAAACACTAAAAAAATGATTAAAAAATAAAATTTTTGATTTAAAAGTGGGTAAATCAGGATATTTAATATAGATTTATACTCTTCCTTTTAATTTAATCCTAAAACAGAAACTCAGCACTCATGATTTACTTTCTCGGGCCACACAAAATGATGCAGCGGGCCAGATTTGGCCCCCGGGCCGCCACTTTGACACATGATCTACCATATTGGCCCAAATGTAAGACGGTGTTTTTTTGCATTGAAATAAGACTGAAAAAAGTGTGGACAGTCTTAAAAATGAGGTCTAGACCACCAGATATATTAAAGCTCAAAAGTTTCAAGTATTATTTTTCCCCAAGACTTTTCTCGTCTTATATTCGGGCCAATACGGCATCTTCTCTGTCTCTACCAGGAAGAGCCGACGGGATTGGAGAATGAGGACGCCGACGACATGCCAGAGGTCCAAGAGACAGTGTCGGTCATACCGGGGAGTACTTTACTCTGGAGAACCGAACCCAGACCGGCTCACTCTTCTCAGGTGGGGAAATGTCCCAAAAATGTTTTGCTCAAAGGCAGTGGCCAATCAAAATCTTATTTTTTTTCTTCCCGCTTTCAGATGTACAGCTTCACCAACTTTGCCATGTCTCTCAACGAGCTGGACTCGGGATTGGAGGCCATCTTGGCCCCGACCGACTGTCGCTTCAGACCGGATATCCGGGCGATGGAGAATGGGAAAATGGGTAATCCTGTTTTGTTTTGTTTTATTAAGACTTTAGTAACGGCTTTATTTGACTCGTAACGATTTGGGCCTAAAGCAGGCATAGGCAAACTACGGCCTGGGGGCCGCATCCGGCCCGTTAGTCTTTAATCCGGCCCGGCAACGTTGTGCAATTTTCCAATTTTTTTTTGCAGCCCTTCTATCTTTTTTTAAATGACATTTTAATATTTCTTAATACATTCCTTTTTGTACTGTACTTTATACTTTATACTTTTTACTTTACTTTGTACTTTACTTTGTACTTTATACTTTATACTTTATACTTTTTACTTTACTTTGTACTTTATACTTTACTTTGTAATTTATACTTTTTACTTTACTTTGTACTTTATACTTTACTTTGTACTTTATACTTTACTTTGTACCCTATACTTTATACTTTTTAGTTTACTTCTTTACTGTATACTTTTTACTTTACTTTGTACTTAATACTTTTTACTTTACTTTGTACTTTGTAATTTTTACTTTACTTTGTACTTTATAATTTTTACTTTACTTTGTACTTTATACTTGATACTTTATACTATATACTTTATACTATATACTTTATACTATATACTATATACTATATACTTTATACTTTGTACTTTGTACTTTTTACTTTATACTTTATACTTTAAACTTTTTACTTTTTACTTTGTACTTTACTTTGTACTTTACTTTGTACTTTACTTTTTACTTTATACTTTACTTTGTAATTTATACTTTTTACTTTACTTTGTAATTTATACTTTTTACTTTACTTTGTAATTTATACTTTTTACTTTACTTTGTACTTTACTTTTTACTTTATACTTTACTTTGTAATTTATACTTTTTACTTTACTTTGTACTTTATATTTTACTTTGTACATTATAATTTTTACTTTACTTTGTACTTTATACTTTACTTTGTACATTATAATTTTTACTTTACTTTGTACTTTATACTTTACTTTGTACTTTATACTTTATACTTTTTAGTTTACTTTGTACTTTATACTTATTACTTTACTTTGTACTTTATACTTTTTACTTTAATGATGAGTGATGAGTATGTTAATACTTTAGACCTTTTTTTCTGTTTATGTTTCATATGTACTGTTAACGGATGCACTTTTTTATTTGTATCGTATCTTGTGCTGACCCGGCCCATCTTTCCAATTTTTAAAGTCAATGTGGCCCCCGGGCCAAAAAGTTTGCCCACCCCTGACCTAAAGGATAAGCGTGAAATAACTCCATATTTCCGCCAACAGAGGAATTCAATTGAAATCTGGAAAGCATTGGATTTTCCGCTTAAGTATCGTTTGAATGTCAAGGTCAATTATATGAACTACACGGGTCCTTTCTTCTTTGTGAATGCAAATGCTGAAGAAAACAATTGGACGGGAAAAGACGCGTTGCCTTTGTTACTGCCTGCTTAGAATTTGAACAACACCCTATTTTTTGCCGTTTTGCAGACGAAGCCAGCCAAGAGAAGGAAAGACTGGAAGAGAAACAGCGAACTGCTAGAAAGCAGAGAGCCAAGCATGAAGAGGACTGGTCCACAAAGTTAGTCCACATATTTTTTGGAACAATATACAAACACTACGTATTTTCTCGCATGTACGCCATATTTGTCGCTAAAAAATGATGACTGAATTGAGGATACGGCTTATATGCGCATAAATTAGATATGAACGAAACTGCAAGGTGACATAACGCAAGACAATGCGGTTATTTCTTTTAAAATTGAAAATAGATGAAAAGATAAAACGCTTAACAAATTTATTTGGACGTCTATGAATTAAATTCAAGAAAAAAATACCTGTATCTTGCATAAAACGCGAACAACTCACTTACTTGTGCCGCCACATAATTGTACTGCTCACATGACTTCCTTTTTGAATTGGTCTACGTGCAGGCAACTTTTGGAATGTGCAATCCAGCAATTGATTTATACATTATCACAGAAATACTATGTTCAATGATTTGACATAAGATTTTCCTTTCAAAGTAACAAATTTGTACTCCCTATTAAAACCATGAATATGGAGGTGAAAATTGTGAATCGTAAAGTGGCTTATACGAGGGAAATTGTAAAATTCAACAATATTAAGGCCATTTTTTCCCTTTCAGAGTAACACATTTGTTCTCCCTATTAAAACCATGAATATGGAGGTAAAAATTGTGAATCAAAAAGTGGCTTATACGAGGGAAATTGGAAAATTCAACAATTTTAGGCCAATTTTTAGGGTGAAACTTATAAAAGAAGGTGGCTAATATGCGATCAAATACTGTAATACTAATAAAGTCACCCTATAACTCATTATCGTATTACATTACACTTTTTTTGGGGGCCACATAAACTTGATTTTTGCTCTTTTTACTTCAAGGTGGTTCCAACTGGGCACCAACCCCTGCACCGGCTCCCAAGACTGGAACTATTCCGGTGGTTACTTCAGTCGGAACTACCGAGATCTTCCGAATATCTACTGAAAAAAATGGCCGCCATCTAAAAAAAACAAAAAAAAAACTCAACTCTACTCCATTGCACACATCCAACAACGGTCGAAAAAAACAAAACAAAAAAAAACAACCCACACTTGAAAACTCTTCATCCCCCGCCAGGATTCACCATTTTAACGGAATGCGTCGGCTCACGCAAAATTCTGTAAAAACGGGCCGAAAACGACGAAACGGAATCATAAAGTCAATCAATCAATGGCCGCCAGGGCTAATATTCGGTTTGACGGTCATAAAACGGCAAATGTGTAAATTCTGTCAAAAATGTCTAAAAATCCATTTTTTGCAGAATTTTTTTAAGCACTTAAACACGAAAACCTTCGCGTATTCGTACGTTCTCTCTGTGCCTGTTACGTATATGTCAGCGTTTTTTGTCTAAAAAACACGACATGAACAAAAACACTAATGCCTGTTGTAACTAGAAGGATTGTATAAAATAAACATTAAAAAAATAAACGGTACATTGTTAGCATACATTCCAACGATTGGTTAAAAAAAAAAAGAAAAAAAATGCTTTGCTTTTGTTATTTCTTTAACTCTAACCAGTTTTTCATTTATGTTGTGTCACACAGAGGTAATCTCATGCAAAATGACATTTTGTGCAATTGATTTATTTTTATAATATTTAAAGCATTTCGGGGGAGGGAGAGACCAGATGTTTTATTCTGAGGTGGGGGGGAATAAAAAGCAAAACTCTTTGATAGATTCATCATGGACAGAAGGAATGTCTACTAATAAAATCCTTAATTTCAATTTTTTGCCCTAAGACTGTCTTTTTTTATTATTAGTATTTTTTAAAGTTACCTGTTTTTTATTTTGATTATCAATCACAGATTATTTTATTGACAAATTGACTAATTAGTTTGTTTAAAATTATTTTTTCTTATTATATTTGGACCAATATTTTAGATGAAAGTTGGACAATTTTTATTGAACTATTTTTTTGTGATAATTATCGTTCTGAATCAATTGAAAATAAAAATGAGATATTTACATTATTTTTAATGATAACATTTAAATCCCTTTAAACAAGATTTTAAGGTACCTAGTTTTTATTTTGATTGTCAAAGATTATTTTAGCAAAAACTTGACTTATTGGTTTGTTTAAAATCATTTTTTTATTACATTTGGACCAATATTTGAGATGAAAGTTGGACAATTTTTATTGAACTATTTTTTGTGATAATTATCGTTCTCAATTCGATGTTTTGAATCAATTGAAAATAAAAATGAGATGTTTAGATTATTATTAATGGTAACATTTAAATCCCTTTAAAACATTTTTAAATTACCTAGTTTTTATTTAGATTGTCAATCGTAGATTATTTTAGCAAAAACTTGACTTATTTGTTCATTTTAATCATATTTTTTCTTATTACATTTTGACCAATATTTGAGAAAAAAGTTGGACAATTTTTATTCAACTAATTTGTGTGATAATCATTGTTCTCAATTCAATTTTTTAAAATTAATTGAAAATAAAAATGACATTATTTTTAATGGGAACATTTTAATCCCTCAAATTTTGATCTAATAAATACAAAAAAAAATGTTTTTTTTAATTTTATAAAATTCACAAACTACTTACGTTGACTATTTATTTATCAATTATTTGTTGAATATTATTCTTATTTATTAATCCTTTATTTAAATCTCATCAAAGTTGTATAATGACAATAAAAGTATTCAATTCAATATGTTATACTTACCCACAACATTCACATAAATGCAGCCAAAATACTTGAATATTTTAAACTATAAACAACCCAATGAAATGTACATGTTTATTAATAATCTCCTGGCTAGCACACAAGCTAAGCTAACATGCTAATGGGGTATAATGCAGATGTGGGCAAACTACAGCCCGCGGGCCTAATATGGCCCGTTAGGCGTTTTAATCCGGCCCGTCGACTTTGTTCAAATATTGTTTTTTTTGTGTTTTTTCCCAAGATGGCGCCGTCATGCGGAAGCCAGTGGCAGTAGCTCTGTCCACTTTTATTTGTTTTTCGTGTTTTACAGCCCTTCTATCTTTTTTTAATTACATTTTAATATTACCTAATACATTCCTTTTTACATTACTTTGTACGTTATACTTTTTACTTTAATGATGAATGATGAGTATGTTAACACTTTAGTCCTTTTTTTCTTTTTATGTTTCATATGTACTGTTAACGGATGCACTTTTTTATATGTATCGTATCTTGTTCTGACCCGGCTCATCTGTCAAATTTTTAAAGTCAATGTGGCCCCCGGGCCCAAAAGTTTGCCCACCCCTGGTATAATGGCATCGACGGGGGTAAAAGAAAGCACAGAAGAGATTACATTTTTCAAAGAGTACATACTCAGGAAGAAGAAACTAAACAACCACCCTGCAGATGTCCATCAACACAGCCCAAAAGATCATCAACTGTCCTCTACCTACTATGTCCAACATCTACAAATCCCAATGCCTTAAAAAGGTCAGAGAGCATCCTTAAAGACAATATGGCTTCCACCACTTCAACCTGCTGCCTTTTAGAAGACACTCCAGAACCATAACAGCCAAGACAGACAAGACTCAAGGACAGTTTCTTCCCAATACACCATACTCAACTCTAGTTTTGAATCAACGACCCAATCAAGGCATTACTACTACTTATATCACTAATTTATTATGTTGACCACTTATTTATCTATTCCTATTCATTGTTTATCTATCTAGGAGGCAGATCACCACCCAATGTCTTTTCATATTACCTCACCCCTAAATTATTACACAGAAGGGATTGTGTGCTGTGCTACCGAAAGTTTAGAGTCCTGATAGATGTGGAAAAAAACTGTCCTTAAGCCTATTATTTGTCCGTACTTAATGAAAAATATGTTGAAAAATAAGCACTTTGAGATTTAAAAAAAAAAATCTATAGTAAAATGACCGTCTATCATTTTAAATCCAGTTGGTTAACAATATCATAATAAAATAAATAATAAAAATAATCGGACATAGGCTTTATCATCATCATTGACTCGACAAAAGCCAAATTGTCATCATACCCAGAAAAACTGTATGACAAAATTGGTAGTGCTTCTCCATAAGGTGCATTTTCTCGACAAAAGATCCAAATAAGTGATAATTTCAGACTCGTAATTTGGCATTCTACCGTTATGGATACATCAAATCACCCCCCAAGCGAATCACTTACCTCTCACTGTCTTTCACTTACCTTCAGTCAGCCAATAGGAGGCAGATCACCAGCCCAACGTCTTTTCATATTGCCTCACCCCGAAGTTATTACACAGAAGGGATTGTGTGACGTGCTACCGTGAGTTTACAGTCCTGATGGGTGTGGGAAAAAACTGTCCTTAAGCCTATTTGTCCATACTTTGTGAGACCTGTAGCGTATGTCAGTTGGAACAGGTTGTGACTAGGGTGGTATGGGTCCCTGAGAATGTTCCTGGCTCTGCTAAGGTAACGAGGGCTGGCAATGTCTTCCAGTGAGAGCAGAGAGCAGCCGACGATATTCTGGGCAGTGTTAATCACTCTCTGGTGTTGTTGAGTCCATAGACTTTGGCACTGAACATTTCCAAAACCATGGAATTCATTCTGGACTTCAGATGGGGGCGCTACACTGTGCTAAACTCACTTGGACTGCTAATTTATCAATGATTTGTATTTGTCTGTTTGTTATTATTTGTACACTATGTGATGAAAGCTTTACATCTCATTATACTTGTATATACCGTATTTTCACGACTATAAGGTGCACCGCATTATAAGGCGCACCCTCAATGATTGACATTTTTTCCATATATAAGGCGTACTGTATTATAAGGTGCACTGTCTATTTTGGAGAAAATGTAAGACTTGCAAGTGCGCCTTATAGTCGTAAAAATACTGTAATTGCTATTGACTTCCAGGTATGAAGCACTGACTACTTTACAGTCACCTCTAGAGCCAGCCATTGTTGATGTTTTGGATTTTTTTTGTCTAAAATCTTGCAGTGGGGGAGGAGCTAAATGATGGAAGATTTTGTAAACTAAGATGGCATCTGCATATTTAACAGTATTGTTTCAGTTCAGGCGTTTGTGTTTTTTTAATATCCGACAGTGTTGGTTTTTGGTTTTCTGTTTTTCCATATATAAGGCGCACTGGATTATAAGGCGCACTGTCTATTTTGGAGAAAATTTAAGACTTGTAAGTGTGCCTTATAGTCGTGAAAATACGGTAATGACAATAAAAGTATTCAAATGCCAAATGAAACATCCACAATAGTTTCATATATATATATCTTTTTTATTTTCCTGACTTTTAAATGTATTTGAAGGTCATAATTTGTCATTCATCACATTACATGGCATGATGCACCAGGTCTACTACATCCATTTACAGGAAGGAACACAGAAACATACACAAGGTTTTACAATGGGGGGAGAACAGGAAGTTAGTTTAGCTCATTGCAATTACAACAGTGAACTTTGTTGTTATTATTATTATTATTAATAGGCTCTTTTTTTTCAGTTCAACTTTTTACACTTTTTTGTCAATTTCTTGACCCCCACATACCCCTCCCCCACCCAGAAAAATCCCCTTTTGTATGGCATCTCATTTTACAAACACAACATTTATAGAAATTCCACACAGATGTTCTTTTATCCCGTATCAGTCCGAGATTATTATTATTATTTTATTTATTTTTTAATGATATTGAAACAGTCGACACAAGCACACAATGCAAATATGTCATTTTTTTTTGTCATATTGACTCCTTTTGTTTTGTTCACATTTGGTTATAAAAAGCACTCACACATAATTTTGATAGATTGCTTTAGTTTGTCCTTTTCTATTCTCACCTAAAACGTCTTTTGATAGATTTATATTTATTTATAATATGTAATATATTTTCCATTCTTTCTCATTTCATGCTCCTATCATCTACTGTGAAACGGGACCAAAAAAATGGGCCAAAATCTCAGAGCAACGTTTACAATATGGGTTTTTTTTTTCTTATTTTTCATGACAGCAAACAAAAAAAACACCAAAAAACATCGCGGATTTGTATTTTTTTTTTTTTTTTACGGTTGTAAAAATGTCCTTCAAAATAAAATACTTTTTGAAATCATGTAAACATACTCTTCACTCTTGACAGCCTGGAGACGTCAATCCGTTTTTGAGGTAGCGGCGACCAGTCAAAAACGGATTGGACGTCTAAAGACCATCGGGGGGGCAGACAGGGAGGAAAAATACACCCGGAGAAAAACTGGTCGCTTATTGCTGAGGCTATTGAGATAAAAATGAACAAAAAAATAGGCTTTTTCCAATGTTAGGGCTGCGACAAACTATTATTTTGATAGTCGATTAATCAATGATTATTTTAGGATGGAGTGAAATGTTATTAAAATTTCAATAAACAAAAAAAATGATTTTAAACCATTTGTGACGCTAAATATTTACAAAAAAACATTAAATATTATACTTTAATGTACTTTTTAGTGCCATGTTCAGTGATATCTGTCTAATAATGTGGCTTTAAAAAAATAAATAACACTATTTTTTGTTTATCTTGAGAGTAAATATACAATCCATTTGAATGGGGAGTTGTCAGCCAATGAAAATGCTTCAATTGGCTGCCATTCTTCCTACTTTAAATTGATTGGACGTCTAGGAAAATGCAAAAATATCCTCCATTATTATATTTGACACAAAAACGAACATAACTTTTGCAATCAAGTATTGTAACTAATCCAACATTTTCAATAAATACCTTTTTTTGATGACCCTATTAAGGACGTACCGTTCAACAGATTGTATATGTATATATATATATATATCAGCATTTAAGGAAAAAATATAATCTACATAAAATAAATTCGAAATAAATAACTTTTCAAATGTTATTGTCTTCACTTCTAAAAAATAAAAGTGCGCGTAACTTACTTGTAAAAGTTCTCCTTGTGTTTGTTCAGTTTTAAAAGTTTTTTCGCCGCATTGTGTTGACTTTCAGTTAGATTGCAAACAAATAGTAATCACTTATTCTATAATTTTGCTGCCGAAAGTGCGTCATATCCGTATCCCAGCTTTAGTTATCGCCGCCTGGTGGTCAGGAAGTACAACTGCGTACCCACAACTGTGCACAGCAGTTTATCGACTCACCAATTCTATTGTTGAATTCTTCTTAGTATTTGAACGGTGAATGTGAAAATTCTGCGATTTTGAAAAATAAAAACCAAAAAGAACTATAATACTGAATAAATCCAACAATTCACGATATTTTCAATGTGAAATGTCCAACATACCAATATATATTTCTTTATAGATAGATATTTATATATAGATATATATTTTGCATTTTCTAAACGGCTTATCCTCACGAGATATAGAATATATACATATAATATAAATATTATATGTTTTTTTATTTTTTTTACTCTGATCACCAACAGCTTATTATATTTTTATTGTTTTTAGAATATAGAAACACAATGATAATTTAGCCTGTTCTCCATTTTACAATTATTACTTTAACATATGTTTAAAAATAAAAAAATATATAAACTAATACTTATATATTATATGATTTTCTTAATTATTAATTTTTAAAAAATGATTAAAACCTGCCGTCCAAAAAAAATCATTGTGTATTCTTTGGCTGTTGCGACTAAAAATACAACATATCATAAAAAAATAAAAATTAAATAACATTTCTTCTTATTTTTCTTTGAATTAAACAATAAAAATGTAGAATATTGATATCCTTTCCTATTTTTCCAAATGAGAAATGACTGAACGATTAATTGAGTATCAAAAACGTAGCAGTGGCAGCCCTAATGTGTATCGCGGTGGCCATTTTGTGCTTGAAATGTGGCGTTTTTTTCCCATTTGTTGTTTCTATTATTGTAGTTTTTTTTCTATCCGCCTCTGAAGCAAAGTCTCTACAAGGACACGGAGGGCACAGAGTTACTTGAATGGCTTTCTCGTATTACAGTGTAGAATAAAAAGCCCTTGCTGCAATGCATATTCAAGAAGTCATCTTGAGTGGCTGATTGACACGAGTAAACGTGAGCCACTTGCGACTTACGGCCGGCGTCAATCGTTTCTCTTTTCAAATGTTCATCGCAACGGGTGACGTTTGTCTTCCTTTTTTTCAGATGCTACGCCAAAGTATACTCTACCGGTGTCCAAAGCGGTCCACCAGGGCCAATTGGCGTGGGTGCAGATCTGATGTTTTAAAAGTGATATCAGTTGATTACTATCAGGTTCTGCTGAAGAAATCTCATTGGTTAAAGCAGGGTTGTCAAACTTTGGTTCGCGGGCCATATTAACGGCAACTTGATTTTATGAGGGCGGGACCATTTTAGATATAATATTTAGATATTTTTTTAAATAAATGGATTAAAAGAACTGGATTAAAAGCCCTGAATATTAAGTTTTTTTATTGATCTAAAATAAAGTTTATTTTAGATTTTTTATATATATATTTTTAGATTTTACAAAATGATTTTTGAACTAAAAACAGAAAAATGATTAAAAAATTACAATTAGAGCAAGGGTATCAGCCTCGGGTTGGTTTGCGAGCCGCTTTAATGTCAATTTGATTTCATGTGGGCCGGACAATTTTAGATATAATATTTATTTATTTATTTTTATAAATAGATTAAAAGAACTGGATTAAAGGGCCGGAATATTCAGTTTTTTATATACCTAAAACAATGGTTATTTTAGCTTTTTTATATATATTTTTAGATTTTGCAAGATGATTTTTGACTTAAAAACTGAAAAAAATCGATAAAAAATTGCAATTAGATTTAAAAGGGGGAAAATCAGGAAATTTAATATACATCTATACTCTTAATTTCAATTTGATCCTAAAACAAAAAGTCGGCACTCATGATTTACTTTCCCGGGCCGCACAAAATGATGCGGCGGGCCAGATTTGGCCCCCGGGCCGCCATTTTGACACATGACGTAGACAAATTAAAAAAGGAAGTCATGTGAGCAGTACAACCAGGAAGCGTGTCCATAAGGGTCAAGGTTTCAGAAAGTCAACAGATTTAGTCATATTTTTTTAACGACAAATATGGCGTATATACAAGAAAATATAGTAAGTTCTTGTCATTTTAGGGTACTTGCAGGTCACTTTCTAAAAATGATGTAGCTACAAAGTACTCGTCAGGCAGAACAACCCCCTAGCAGGCCATTTAGGGCCCATGGACCGCATGTTTGACAACCCTGGATTAAAAGGATCTGTGATTGGATCTATTGGAACAAAAACCTGCACTCACACCAGTTTGAACACCCTATGTGGCTATGCTAACAGTTTTTCAAAACTCTTTATACACTCTTAAATACTTTCCCTATATTTTTTTTATCGTAAAATACATTCTGCATTAAATAATCTTCTTCCTATTTCCATTTTTCACCAAAAGTAGTCTTTTTAAAAGATGATTAATTGGTAAAATAGCAATTGTGTTGTCCTGTTCACTCCCTTTAAAATGGACGCTGTTAGCTTAGCGTTATTTTTGAAGGTGTTGGATTATAACCATAAAATGAGGATAAATTATTTATAATCTCCCTCATGTGACTTTAAAGTCATTTTATCGAATATATATGTGATTTTAAAAATAAATAAAATATTTATAGCATTTATTCTGCTTTAAATGTGCCTTTCTTTCATTTCAATGACTAAAATTTGTAGGTGCTTCTCAATAAATATATGGCGCAAAAAATAGATATAAACTATACTGTTACTTGTACACAACTAAAGTGCCTCAATACTAAAAAATGAAAATCATTGTACAGATTCATGACACTTAAATATATATATATATATATATATATATATATATATATATATATATATATATATATATATATATATATATATATATATATATATATATATATATATATATATATATATATATATATATATATATATATATATATATATATATATATATATATATATATATATATATATATATATATATATAAAATAAAACATGTAAAGAAAATAAAAAGTATCTTCTATAATGTAAAAATAAGCATATCAAAATATAATATAAAAAAACTAATTTATCAACTAAATAAATTGTAGTAGTAGCGAAAATAAATATATATATATATAGTAAAAATCATCCCAAAAAATAACAACAGTCAAACATAATACAATCACATAAAACAAATAATAAATAAAACAATAAATAAATAACCATAAAAAACATAACATTAAATCTCACAAGAAACTAAAAAAACTAAACCCTGGTATATAGAATTGATATTTTGAAAAGTATTTATGAATCTGTCAAATGAGTTTCAATCTTTCAATAAAATGTATTGAGATACACCTATATATATATATATATATATATATATATATATATATATATATATATATATATATATATATATATATATATATATATATATATATATATATATATATATATATATATATATATATATATATATATATATATATATATATATATATATATATATATATATATATATATATATATATATATATATATATATATATATATATATATATATATATATATATATATATATATATATATATATATATATATATATATATATATATATATATATATATATATATATATATATATATATATATATATATATATATATATATATATATATATATATATATATATATATATATATACATACACACACATTTATATAAACATATATTTATACTGTATTTTCACAACTATAAGGCGCACCACATTTAAAGGCGCACCGTCAATGAATGACATTTTAATTTGTATTATAAGGCGCCCTGTCTATTTTGGAGAAAATTTAAGTGCGCCTTATAGTCGTGAAAATATGGTATACATATACATATGTATATATATGGACACAAAAAAACCTGAGGTATCGAAAACGTGTAAACATGACCAAAAAAATACAACAATATGATTATTAACTCTCATAACATTTGGGGGGGAAAAGGTGACTTTTCTACCATGGCCAAGGTAGCATTGAATAGAAATGTTTGTAAATAGCTAAAGTAGGGTAAAATAACCATAATAATCTCATAGTACAACTCATAATCTCATAATTCTGTGGTTAAAAACGATAATACACCAGATTGGATTAAAAAAACATGAAATTGTCAAGCCTAAAACCATCAACGTATCCCAGAATCAATCAATAATTATTACACAGTCAGATTTTTGAATCCTCATTGACGGCAATACAATTCTATATAGAATGGTCACCGTCTTTGGCGTCCAATCCCGAGGCCGCCATTCTACCCAACAACCTAGATTTCATTGCATAGAAACGAGAGGAGATTTCCTTTCTACGGCACCCCATCCAATACTTTTCCACTTATGGAACGTTGCCATTTGTACACACATACATAAAAACGTTTAAAGAGGGGTAGTTTTTCCTTTTTTTCCGTTTTTTTTTGGGTTGTCAACGCGGGGCAGCATGCGAAGGTCCCCGGCGAGCGTTCACACGGACGACATACGAGCACGAGTGTGTATTTTTCTCCGTCATGTTCAAAAAGTCGGGAAATTCGGGACAGGGAACGCTGACCTGAGTAGTTTCCGTGACAACTGAGAGAGGTCGTAGGTCAGGGTGAGATGATGGGTGACGTGGCAACTTTGTTTTTTGTTTTTTTCAGCTCCAATTTGGGAGTGTGCTTTCGTGGTTCTTTTTTTTGTAGTCAAGACCATCGCCGCTACAGTAATACCTCGCCATTTTGTGGCTCAATTAGCGCTGATTTACTACTTGGATTTGCCCAATGTATATAAAAATAAACAGTTTATAGCAGTAGTCTCAAACCGGTTCCACATAGGGCCGCAGTGGGTCCTGGCTTTTGTTCCAACCGATCCAGTGCCGACATTTTAACCAATCAGGTGTCTTTAAAATAAGAAGCACCTGCCTCTAATTAACAGATTGCACTTGGAAAAGGTATCCTTGATGAGTTGGAATGAAAACCTGCACCCACTGCGGCCCAGTTTGAGGACCGGTTTGAGACCACTGGTTTATAGTGTGGGAATAATAGTACATATTGAAATTGGGGGGAAAAAAGGCATGTCGGAAATAGAGATGCCTTCACTGGCCACCAGAGGGCAGTATCTCTTGTCAGGAGTTAATAAATCTACATGAAATAGGGCAAAATATGGTAAATTGTAGTTGGAGATTATTTCACTGGCCACTAGAGGGCAATGTGTAGTGTCGGGAGTTAAACAATTGACATGAAATTGGGCAAAATATGGTAAATTGTTGTTGGAGATTATTTCACTGGCCCCTAGAGAGTAGTGTCTCTCATCAGGAGTTGAAAAAAATCTACATTAAATCGGCAAAAACGGTATATTGCAGTTTGGAGATTATTTCATTGGCCACTAGAGGGCAGTGTGTGGTGTCGGGAGTTAAAAAAATGACATTAAATGGGGTGAAATATGGTAAATTGTAGTTGGAGATTATTTCACTGGCCACCAGAGGGCAGTGTCTCTTGTCGGGAGTTAAAAGAAATCTACATGAAATGGGGCAAAATATGGTAAATTGTAGTTAGTGATTATTTAACTGGCCACTAGAGGGCAGTGCCTCTCATCAGGAGTTGAAAAAATCTCCATTAAATCAGCAAAAATGATATATTGCAGTTTGGAGATTATTTCACTGGCCACTAGAGGGCAGTGTGTAGTGTCGGGAGTTAAAAAATTGACATGAAATTGGGCAAAATATGGTAAATTGTTGTTGGAGATTATTTCACTGGCCACTAGAGGGCAGTGTCTCATGACGGGACTTAAACATTTTTACATGAAATGGGGCAAAATAGGTTAAATTGTAGTTGGAGATTATTTTACTAGCCACTAGAGGGCAGTGTCTCTCATCAGGAGTTGAAAAAATCTCCATTAAATCAGCAAAAACAGTATATTGCAGTTTGGAGAGTATTTCACTGGCCACTAGAGGGCAGTGTATTTCGTAGGGAATTTAGAAAAAATATACATGAAATAGGCAAAAAAGGCAAGTCCCAGTTTGGAGATTATTTCACTGGCCACCAGAGGGCAGTGCCTAATTTTGGGATTAAAATAATCTACATGAAATCGGCAATAAAGGAAAATTGCCTAGCTCAGGAGTTTTAAAAAAATGCAGTTGGACAATATTTCACTGACCACTAGAGAGCAGTGTCTCCCATTGTTTTTGTTTTTTTTAAATCAACATGAAATGAGGAAAAAAGGCAAGTCACAGTTTGGAGATTATTTCACTGGCCACTAGAGGGCAATTTCTACTTTCGGGAGTCTTAAATAGTCCAAAATATATTATATGGACCCCCAAAAGTGGATTTTCACTTAATGTAGCTTGGACCCGATTAACCACCATAAAACGAAGTATTACTGTACATACGGACGATGTTTTTTTGCGGATTTCGTAAAGGGTTTTCCGACATCAGACGGACGGAGGTGACGCATTTCGTTTTCCCAACGTTGTGCTCTTGGCTGTCTCCGTACCCATAACAAAACCCACGAGGGTTAGGCAACCAAAAAAGGGACAAAAATGTGTGATTTAAAAATAGAAACAAAAAAAAACTCCCAAGAAAGCGTACATGGAGAAATGGAAAAAAATATTCCACTTTGCCCTGAAAATAAATAATTAAGGCTGTGTTGGCAATGGAACAAAATAAAACTCAGAAAATGGAGAAAATCTAAAAAAAATCACCAAATTTTGACCAAAAATTTTTTTTTTTTGGCTAAAAAACAACCGTTTTCATTTTGAATCTCGCCAATTTCCGACACATTCCCGTTGACGTTTTTCCGAGTGTTGGCGAACAGTGTGAAGGTCTCGGATATGAAGTTTTTGGGCGTACTAAATTCTCCTCCCCCCCCAAAAAAATCGTAATGGGAATTAAAAACCAGATTTGGACAAAACGGCGTTCTGAAAAATCCATACAAAGTGAAGACACGTTTCGGGAAAAGAGACAGATGCCATTGTTGGTCCATGCAGTGGTTTTTTTTTTAAACAAAATGGCGCCCGGTGTGGAGGGGGGGTGTAAGAAAAACCAACCAAAAACCCTGCGCTGCCATTATTCCACAAAGGTGAGGCTTGCCAATGACGGACTGACCGAGTGCTACCTGATCCTCGTTGCTTTTGTTCTTGTGTTTTTTCCAGCCGCCATTGGCCCTGTTTGGTCTCCCAGATGGTTTTGAAGTCCAGGTGGACTTTTGGATTTGACATTGGACCTGTGGATGTACACTCATTTTAGTATTCACTCTGATAAAAATAATATCGTATTTTCACGACTATAAGGCGCACTTAAAAGTCTTAAATTTTCTCCAAAATAGACAGTGTGCCTTATAATCCAGTGCGCCTTATATATGGAAAACAATAGAAATCCAAAAACGAAAAACCACCACTGTCGGATATTTAAAAAAACACAAACGCCTGAACTGAAACAATACTGTTAAATATGCAGATGCCATCTTAGTTTACAACATCTTCCATCATTTAGCTCCTCCCCCACTGCAAGATTTGATACCAAAAAATCCAAAACATCAACATTGGCTGGCTCTAGAGGTGACTGTGTAGCGAGTGAGTGCTTCATACCTGGAAGTCAATAGCAATTACCGTATCTTCATGACTATAAGGTGCACTTAAAAGTCTTAAATTTTCTCCAAAATACAGAGTGCGCCTTATAATCCAGTGCGCCTTATATATGGAAAAAACAGAAAACCAAGAACAAAAAACCACCCCTGTCGGATATTAAAAAAAACATAAACGCCTGAACTGAAACAATACTGTTAAATATGCAGATGCCATCTTAATTTACAAACTCATCCATCATATAGCTCCTCCCCCACTGCAAGATTTTATACAAAAAAAATCCAAAACATCAACAATTGCTTGCTCTAGAGGTGACTGTAAAGTAGTGAGTGCTTCTTCATACCTGGAAGTCAATAGCAATTACCGTATTTTCACGACTACAAGGCGCACTTAAAAGTCTTACATTTTCTCCAAAATAGACAGTGCGCCTTATAATACAGTGCGCCTTATATATGGAAAAAATGTCATTCATTTGGCCGAGATAAACGAAAAACTGCAAAGTAGGGTAACCCCTATTTATAAAAATAATATATTTTTTTTACTTCAGTGCTGAGTTCTAATAACAAACGGAGGAGGGGGAGTGGCTTCCGCTTGCGAATTTCTGCATGGGTTTTCGCATTTTTAATCAACTTACAAAATAATGTAATTAACAAAATTTAAAAAATTCCCCCGGAAAAAAAAATGCGATGTAGTGAAACCGCAATAGTTGAAACCGCGATATTCAAGGGGATACTGTAATCCCTCAAATATCACGATTCATTTAAAATGATAAATGAAAAACGGCAAAGTAGGAATAACCCTCATTATAACTACCACAATACATGTTTTTGCTCCTATTACAAGTAAAATTATCAAAAAGTTTATATTTCTTGAATATTAAGTCAAAACCCTGAATGGTTGGCCAGCCAATCACAAGGCACCAGGAGTCAGACAACCAATTGGAAACATATAAAGACAATTTAGCGTATAATTAGCCTAGCATGAATGTTTTGGTGTAATGGAAGAAAACCTTGAGGACACATTTTAAGAAATCTATTTCATCCCAAATAACCACAGTGCTAATATCATATAAATACCTTAATATAGCACTTTAGAAGAAGGAGGTGAACTTCTTGCCGAAACCGGTTATAGCTAGAAATAAAAGAAAAAGTGTTATTGATTAAAGATAAGTCTAGGAATGGGCGCCAAAGCATGGCGGTTATTATACCTTCACCAAGTTTTCCGGCCTGCTCGGCAGCTGCTCCCGGCAAGATCTTGGACAACATGCCTTCTCCCTCCATGCCCGGCTGACCCGCGGCCGCGCTGCCGATGCCGCCCGGTCTGGGAGCCGCTTTGGAACCTGTCCGTGGTGAAAGACCACCATTCAAAACACATCCATGAACCACTGTTTTATCAGAAACCCAATCCCCACGTCACCAGACGTTTCGTCGCCGGACAGTTCGTCGACCGAACAATTCGTAAGGTTAGTGGTTAGAATTAGGGTTAGGGGATAGTGGTTAAGGTTAGGGGTAGGGGTTAGGTCCATCAACGAAATCTCAGGCGACACAAATTTCCGTCTGTCAACAAAATTCTCCGGCAACGAAATGTCCGTCTACGAAATGTCCATCTACAAAATGTCTGGCTACGAAATGTCTGGCTACGAAATGTCCATCTACGAAATTTCCGTCTACGAAATGTCCGTCTACGAAATGTCTGGCTACGAAATGTCTGGCTACGAAATGTCCATCTACGAAATTTCCGTCTACGAAATGTCCGTCTACGAAATGTCTGGCTACGAAATGTCTGGCTACGAAATGTCCATCTACGAAATTTCCGTCTACGAAATGTCCGTCTACGAAATGTCCGTCTACGAAATGTCTGGCTACGAAATGTCCATCTACGAAATTTCCGTCTACGAAATGTCCGTCTACGAAATGTCTGGCTACGAAATGTCCATCTACGAAATTTCCGTCTACGAAATGTCCAGCGACGAAGTGTCCGTTCACCGAACCGTCCAGGGACGAAGTGTCCGGCGACAAACTGTCCGGTACCTCCCCCAAACTCGAGGCACTTTCATGTCTGTCCTACTTTTTTCATTCATTCATTTTCCCCACTGCTTATCCTCAAACAGGTTGCAGGGGGTGATGGAGCCTATGCCAGCAAACTATGGTGGCCAGCCAATCAAAAGGCACAATGAGACACAAATGACCAATCATACCTAGGGACAATTTAGCCTACAGCTAATCTAGCGAAGTTAGTAATTCATCTGGTAATGGTTGTTTCCTTACTGCAAAACTGAAAATAACCAATAAATAGTAAATGTTACTTTGCAAACATCTACTTGTGCGCATATAAGCCATACTGTTGATTGAGCTATCTTTTTTTTTTAGTTACAAATATGGCTTATATGCGAGAAAATACGGTATACACACCTATTCCGGTGAGTGGTGGCTGGGCGCCTTTTGAGGCCATGACGGGCGCCGCTTTTGCTCCGATGGCCGTCACTGGAGGTGTTTCAATCTTAGCCTGAAAATATAGAAATAGTATCTTGGCAAACGTATTCATCAAACTTTGCCTGGCCTTCCCTAATTATCCCCCTTTTAAATCAATCAAAATCAATAATTGTAATTTTTTTTATCCATTTTTTCTGTTTTTAGTTCAAAAAATCCTTTTGATTGATTTTAAAAGGGGGAATTTCCTAATTTTCCACCTTTTAAATCAATCAAAATGTTTTTTGAACTAAAAACACAGAAAAAATGAATAAAAAATTACAATTATTGACTTAAAAGGGGGAAAATCATGAAATGTAATATACATCTATACTCTACATTTTAATTTGATCCTAAAACAGAAATTCGGCACTCATGATTCACTTTTCGGGCCACACAAAATGATGCGGTGGGCCACATTTGGCCCGCGGGCCGCCACTTTGACACCCTAACGGCTGCGGAGGGGACAATTTCACCGTCATGGGCAGTGATTCATCGGGATGCGTGAATAACGCGCACTTTGCTTCAGTTTTTTGGTACAAAATACGCAAACTGCTTCAGTTTTTGGTACAAAATTCGCAAACTGCTTCTATAATTTTGCATTGCATATAAATATGAGTTAGAGATGTAGAGCAAAAAGATTGTTGTTCACACAAAAGCACAAAATAACGTAAATATTTGTATTTTATTCTTTATATCTGGTTAGCTAGGTTGATTTACTGTACTCACCATGGGGATAGGTGACGTTCCCACAGGACCTGTTTGCCTTGGTTGACCCTGGGCTCCAATGGCGACTCCCATTTGCCCCGGTTTGGTCTGGCCTGGCCCCACCCCCATTCCGGGACCCTGGGCTGGGGGTAGTTGCTGAGCCCCGGTCGTATTAGGCGGCATTTGCTGCCCCGGCCTCGCCGCCGAAGTCTGGGCTTGCTGTTGGAGTTGCGTCCTCTGTCCCGGGGGTCCGTCATTCTGGGAGACTTGACCCACCTGCCGTGAGGATCCCGTCGGAGCACCGGATGGGCCTTGTCCCCTTGAAGAAGAGCCAGATCTGGAGGTACCTGGACAAGTTTTAGGTATAAAAGGGGCAAAAAAATGAAAAATGTGAGACACAAAAAGACAAAGTAAAGCACAAAAATTGTCATGAAAATCTGGAACAATAGCATCAGTTATAAAAAGAATAAATATTGCATAATAATAATAATAATGGTGATGTTAATATATAATAATGAAATAAAATAACAAAACACAAAATAAAAAAGAATAATACAAAAACAAAAATAAAATAAGAACATTTTTTTACAAACAAAAACAATAAAAAATAATAATTATATAACAAAAGACAATATAACAAGAATAATAAAAAACTATAAATAAAATAAGATAAAATAACATGAAATAAAATAAGACCAAAGAAATAACATAAGATTAAATTAAATTATATAGATAAAATTAAATGAAATCATAAAAATAAAATTAAATCATATAAATAAAAATTTTATTGAATCATATACATACAAATTAAATTAAATAGTATAAATAAAAATAAAATTACATTAAATCATATAAATAAAAATAAAATTACATTAAATAATAAAAATAAAATTACATTAAATGATATAAATAAAAGTAAAATTACATGAAATGATATAAATAAAAATAAAATTACTTTGAATAATATAGATTAAAATAAAATTACATTAAATAACATAAATAAAAATAAAATTACATTAAGTAATATAATTTAAAATAAAATTATACAAATAGAAAAAAATAATTAAATTAAGTTAAGTTAAATAAAATAGTAGAAAAATCTAAATTTATAACCACCTTAAAAGTGACTATTTGTTATTTGGTTGGAAAATCTAATATGAGGATCAAGACCTTCATCCCAATTAAACTCAGCCACATTGGTGTTTTTGTAAATAAGTTATTAGAATCATTTTACACTTTGGATTTAGGCAGCTTTTTTCTTCACTAATACCAAGAAACAAACAAACAGTCATAATAAAACATTGGATTTCTCTCCTTCCATTTTCCCAAGCAAAAAATCCCACCACGTACCTGTCGACTGTCCTTGCATGTCAATCTGTTGCTGAGATTTCCCCCTGGAGGACCGATGCGGATCTCCTTGCCTTGACGACCTCTGTCCATGATGATGCGCGGACTGATCTCTAGCATAGTCCGACGAGTGATAAACCCCCGACCTGGAGTCACCGCGTCTCCCCACGGACGAAGACCTCCCCGAAACGTCATGTCGGGTAGACGACGGCTCTTTGGGGTGTCCCTTAGAGGACCTGGACGACCTGGTTTCGTCAGAATGTCGTGACGAAGACGAGTGTCGACCGGAGCCGCCATGATGTCGATGGTCCCGGGCGGAGGTAGAATGTCGCCCCCCGTGGCTGTAGTCGTCATGAGGCCATAGGTCTTCTTCGGGGGGCTCGTCGTAATCGTGGTAGGTGTGTTTGACGGCATGGCGACTCCTCCCGGACGAATGTCCTCCGCCGTAATGGCGAGAAGCGGAACGTGGTTTTTCGAACCAGTCTGTTTCTTCTTGGCCAAGATGGTAGGCTTTGGAAACCGAAAGGAGATCACAGTCAATCTCCATGTCGTTGGGAGACAGCGGCATGCAGGCTGAGAAGAAACACACACAAAAAAAGAAGGAAGACCACCCACATGCCAAAGAAAAGTTTAAGAAGTTGAAGAAACAGAATCAGATCTTTACGCCCATGCATGCACGTTACAATTGACTTTAACAGGTGACGTCCAGGATTGACTAGGCTACACGCTGCAAAAAATGTCCGCGTGTATTTTCCTTAGCAAAGTATACAGTAATACCTTGACATACGAGCGCCCCGACATATGAATTTTGAGATATGAGGAAATTTCAGAGGAAATATTTGACCCGAGACAGCATTTGAAATACGATCATACGATGTTGCCGACGATAACAGTGCACTATCTTTCTCGCTACGCTAATATATTAATTTAAATATTTATTGATATCTGTATTTATGTATATATTTATTTATGTATGTATATATTTATTTATATATTTATTGACATGTTTATGTTTGTATATATATAATTATTTAAATATTTATTGATAGATTCATTTGTGTCTTTATATATTTATTTCAATATTTATTGATATAATTATTGATATATTTATTTTTGTATATATATATTTATTTAAATATTTATTTATATATTTATTTAAATATTTAGTCATATATTTGTTTATGTATTTAAATATTTCTTGATATATTTATATATTTACTGTTATATTTATATATTTATTGATATATTTATATAAGTATTCAAATACTTATTGCTATATTTATTTTTGTAATTATATATATTTTTAAATATGTATTGATATATTTATTTTTGTATTTATATATTTATTTATATAATTATTCATTTATATTTATGTGTTTATTTATATTTCTTATTTGTATATTTATTTATTTATTAACTTATTATTGCCTATTTATTTATGTCTAAAATGTCTTTTCCTGTGTCTGTATTCTCGGCCTCTTGCCACTGTGAATACGGGATGAATAAAGTTATCTAATCTGGTTCGAAAATGAGAAAAAAAAACATTGGAATACATACTTTGCCACGGTTATTGCGTAAGAAGGTTTAAATTTAGTGTACTGTAAAAATTAAAACTTATTTTAAAGTATGTGTGTATAGTTAATTTGAACTACGATTGAATTGACATACGAGCTCAGTCCCAGAACGCATGAAATTCATATCTCAAGGTATTACTATAATCCAACCGAGTCGAAACCCAATGGAGTATTTCCTTTTTAAATAATACTGGCCCAAAAAAAAAACATACTCAGACATTTTTTTGCAGCACGAGCACCGAATTCCAAAGTGAAAAACCACAAATGCAAAACAACCTGCGAGTACGAAACCCCCATTTGAAACAATTTTGCGTTGACGACGTGCAAAAGAAGACCTTCCAAAAGTTGAACCGGAGTAGTGCGAACGACGAAAACCACCATGCGAAAAGTGGACAAACAGATGACCGGACGGACAGGCGAAAGGACGGGACAGGACAGGACGGACGAGATTGACGGACAGGCAGGCAGGCAGACAGACAGACAGCAGTCCATTGATAAGAGAGCTTTGAATAACTCTCAAGAAGAAGTAGTAGAAGAAGAAGAAAACATGGACATGCAACAACTAGCTCCGCCTCATTTTCTTCATTTTGGTTTTACTAAGCCTATCCGTTTTTTTTTTTGTGGGTGGGGGACATGGAGATAAACTTTAGGGGGCAGTAGTAGGTCACGAGAATGTGGACGTTTACTCCCGCAATTACCTTCACTGTCAGAAACAGCGCAATGATAATCGTCTATTATGTACGTATCATCCGACTTGTAGACGTGGGTCCGGGGTAGATCCCGAATGTGGTCTTGTACATCTGGTAGAGAATGACTGGAAGCGTATTGGCCATAATAGTAATGGTATGGATCGACATTGCCCCCGCCATCGTATGGATCAGGACCTAAACTGGAAGAACGCCCATAAACTGAGATTTTTCGTAGAGGACTTAACGGACTTTCTTCTTCGGAGTACTGTCGACTAGGGGGGCGTCCCCGGTTGGATCCGGATCTTGGGGAGCGGTCATCCCTTTCGTAGGATCTGCTGCGGTACCCCGAATGCTCCCTAGAGGCGATCTTGTCCATGCCGTAACCGGTAGACCGAGAACGGCCACCAGAGGTCGCCGCGTAGTAGATTCGATCTTCTTCTTCGGTGGTGGAGGTTAAATATCGACCGGATTGGGCGGAGTCGTAAGCACTCCTCTTGAATCCGTAGTCCTCCATTAGTTGGCGTCCTCGTACGTGGGAGGACTGGTAAGCCCCGCCCACGGTGGAGGAATAGGTGGCTAAGTCGGCCTCGGCGTCACGGGCTTCTTCGATGGGAGAGAATTTGGAGATTTTTTGCTCCATGGCGCCCAGTTTTCGGTGTTTACTGCGTTTGTTGGATGAGACGGCCGGAGCCAATAAGCTTCGAGGGGATGGGGATTTATGCGTTCCGGATCGGAAGTTGGTAGGATTGTAGTCGCTGTCATAGTAAGAAGGGGATCCCCCACCCAAACTAGCGCTCACGCTGCCGCTGCTGCCCCCTAGAGGTCCGTGTCGGTAGTTGCTCTTACCCCTGCCGTGGTGGTCGTATAGTTCTTCTTGAAAGGTCGACGCCTCCTCCTCGGGTAATCTGCCGTAGGCGGAGCTTGTCCGCGTCGTGCTGCCGGTGTGGGCGTGGCCATCGCCTGGGTAACGCCCAATGCCGCTGTGATGTAGGACGTCTCCCGTGGTTACGCCCGGTCCGTTCTTCGCCGTTAGCTCGCTAACGTCGTCGATGGTCATGTAGTTCCTGGGGACGTTTTGCTCCAGGGAGGGTGCGCCGTAGACGCCATCGGGGGCGCCGTAGGCAGAGGGGCTATCCACGCCGACGCCGTGACCGTAAGCGTTGGAAACTGTTGATGTGTATTGTCCGTATTGGCCGACTGTTGATGCTGAGTAGGGGTATGTGTTAGCGATGGTTGTGGCGTATGAACTCGCTGACGGGTATTGTCCGTATGTGGTGGGCGGAACGGTGGGCGGACCACCGTAATTGGCGGGGGCCGCGGTTGGGCCGTATGGCCCGTAGGGGGTTGTGGTTGTAGTTCCGCCATATTGGTTGAAGGAGGCTACCGAACTGGAGTGATGGCTGCCATCTTGAGCCGTGGTGGTTACTACCACAGTGGGATTGCTAATTGTTTCGTAATTAGTAGCAATTTTGTGCTCCAGATCGGCTAGCGATGTGTGTCTAGTCCGACCCTGGTGGACGGTTAAGATATCGGGGTGAGCTTGCCCGGGGTAAGGGGTACTCTGGCTGGGGTAAGAGGACACGGCACTGGGATAGGGTGAGCCGTGGGTGGGGTATGGGGGTTGACCGGGTGGCGCCGGGCCAAAGCCTGTTTGCCCTGATGGGGGTGGAGCTGGAAGAGGACCGCCGGGTAGACCTACGTCGCTTTGGGGGTATGGGGGTTGAGTTTGGGGGTAGGTGAGGGAAGAGTAGGGGGTCTGGGTTGGGTAAGGGGTTCCTGAAGGGTGAACGTGGCTCTGGAGGGGAGTCGGCTGGGGTAAGGTTTGGGATTGAGAGGCTGTTGGGTAAGGGGTTTGGTGCAATGTTGATGATTGGTAGGGTAACGAGGCTGGCAAGGGTGGAGCCACTGATTGGGTAGGTGGGTACTGCGGGTGGAAAGATGAAGTGGGCGTGTACTGGGTTGCTGGGTTGTTGGTTTCGTTGCTGAATTGGCTGAGGGGTGCCGTACTGGGTCTGGCGGTTAGTAGCCCGTTGGTTTCGTGGGAGGCGGCCGCCGCCGCCAAGCGGAGGTTGTTCAACTCGCTGTCGGACATGTAGTCACGGGCGTCGCCCATGCATCTGAGGTAAGCGATATCGCGGCGTTCTCGTTCTTTGA
>NC_135508.1:3570000-3595000 GCF_051989575.1 Stigmatopora nigra | reverse complement strand
ACCTTAACCTTAACCCTAACCCTAACCATTTTGTATTTAAACACACCCTAACCCTAACTTTAACCCTAACCCTAATCCTAACCATTTTGTATTTAAACACACCCTAACCCTAACCCTAACCCCAACCATTTTGTATTTAAACACACCCTAACCCTAACCCCAACCATTTTGTATTTAAACACACCCTAACCCTAACCCCAACCATTTTGTATTTAAACACACCCTAACCCTAACCCCAACCATTTTGTATTTAAACACACCCTAACCCCAACCATTTTGTATTTAAACACACCCTAACCCTAACCCCAACCATTTTGTATTTAAACACACCCTAACCCTAACCCCAACCATTTTGTATTTAAACACACCCTAACCCCAACCATTTTGTATTTAAACACACCCTAACCCTAACCCTACCCATTTTGTATTTAAACACACCCTAACCCTAAACATTTAGTATTTAAACACACCCTAACCCTATCCATTTTGTATTTAAACACACCCTAACACTAACCATTTTGTATTTAAACACACCCTAACCCTAAACATTTAGTATTTAAACACACCCTAACCCTATCCATTTTGTATTTAAACACACCCTAACACTAACCATTTTGTATTTAAACACACCCTAACCCCAACCATTTTGTATTTAAACACACCCTAACCCTAACCCTAAACATTTAGTATTTAAACACACCCTAACCCTAACCCTAGCGTGCGACTTAGGTGAGCGACTGAAGATGCTTTTAAGTGCAAAAAGTTGGTCTGAACAAACAAGAAGTAGCGCTATCTTCAGTCCGCCTCTGGCATCCGTGTGCATAGTCAATGGAGGTAATTAGGAAACCCACTTTACTCTTCTACTTTTCAAAGGCTCGGATGAAAAATTAACCAAGAGGCCTTTCACGCCAGCGGGACGCCATACTGGATAGACAAGTAGAACAAGCCGTCCTGGTTAGAAAATCTCAAAGAAAGTTATTTTGTTGTTCCCGTGATAAAACGAGCGGTAGTGGCGAGCATCTGAGCAAATACTGTGATCAAAGAGGTCGGTGTACTCAAAGCCTTTAGTATTGCCTGCATAACTTTTTCCATTTTTCCTTTGATAGCCTGAAAGCAAAAGGCCCGTTGTGAAATAGTGAGCCAGGAAGTTTTGTGGGTATACGAAATATTTGTCCTCAACCACAGACGTGATTAAAGATGTCCGATGATTCTATAGAACAAGGCAAAGTATATCCCTTGACTTTTACAGCAGTTTCTTATAATTAGCGAAGGATATAATGGAATTCATCTCGCAGTGTTAATTGTATAAACAGGCAGCGATAGTGGCTAATTGAAAGGTAATCACATAATAGATTATGCGAATATTATCGAGGGGCCTTTCAATGGAATGTGTGACTATGAATGTTAATTTTTGAAGTCCCGTATTTTCGAATTCTATTTTCTCAAAATCCGGCAGTGCGCCTTTTAAGCTGATGCATCTTATATTAAATAATATTACATACAATAATGGTCAATCATTGTATGAAACTAAAGTCCTAATGATTACTACTACTCCAGCTCCACTATTACTCCACCTAGTAAATTTTACTCTTACTACTACTACTCTTACTACTACTAATACACTTACTTCAACTACTACTACTCTTACTACTACTAATACTCTTACTTCTACTACTACTACTCTTACTACTACTAATACTCTTACTACTACTAATACTCTTACTTCTACTAATACTCTTACTACTACTAATACTCTTACTACTACTAATACTCTTATTCTATTACTACTACTCTTACTACTACTAATACTCTTACTTCTACTACTACTACTCTTACTACTACTAATACTCTTACTTCTACTACTACTACTCTTACTACTACTAATACTCTTACTACTACTAATACTCTTACTACTACTAATACTCTTACTACTACTAATACTCTTACTACTACTAATACTCTTACTACTACTAATACTCTTACTACTACTAATACTCTTACTACTACTAATACTCTTACTACTACTAATACTCTTACTACTACTAATACTCTTACTACTACTAATACTCTTACTACTACTAATACTCTTACTACTACTAATACTCTTACTACTACTAATACTCTTACTACTACTAATACTCTTACTACTACTAATACTCTTACTACTACTAATACTCTTACTACTACTAATACTCTTACTACTACTAATACTCTTACTACTACTAATACTCTTACTACTACTAATACTCTTACTACTACTACTCTTACTACTACTAATACTCTTACTTCTACTACTATTACTCTTACTTCTACTACTATTACTCTTACTTCTACTACTACTACTACTCTTACTACTACTAATACTCTTACTAATACTAATACTCTTACTACTACTAATACTCTTACTACTACTAATACTCTTACTACTACAGCTCCACTACTACTCCTCTTAGTGGATGTTACTCTTACTACTTCTACTATTACAACTACTACTACTACTACAGCCCCACTATTACTCCTCCTAGTGGATGTTACTCTTACTACTCTTACTACTACTACTCCACTACTACTCCACCTAGTAGATGTACGTATAACACAATCCCCTACTACTACTACAGCTCTATAGTACGAAAAAAATTGGTGTCAAGATCAAGATAAGAAAAGGCATATTTTCCAAAGTATCGAATCGGGACTTGGTATCGACAGACCGACAAAACCAGGGTCCTCGGGCTGGCCTCGTAAAAAAATATGTGGACGAGTCTTCTTTACAGAACAAATCCATCAGAAAGGTTGGAGAATGTGAACAGAGGGAAAGGTATGACCCATCATTTTCTCTATGCGGGAATATTGATTAGTGCAAGATTTTAAGATACCCAAGAGTAGGTCACCAGTAGAGCACAGGAGACGGAAATAGAAGAAGCTGTGTCGACATAAGTTGAAAGGGGCAAAGTCCCAGGAATTGCATGGGAGGTCACCATCTTGGATATGCAATTATGCTTAAAAAGAGTCGTGCAATCATTTTGATGATAAAGTCAATCTACCTTACTCATGCTATCGTTCATTTTCTTGAATGAGGTCAAAAAGACGACGCTTCTCCTTTAAGGGCAAGTGAACTTTTGCTTTTTCGACATTTTAATTTAAGGTTCTTAAATGAAAGCGCCAACTCGTTATGTGTTGAGCAAAGTGAAAAAAATGAATAATTTATACAAAGTCAAGGGAGGAAAGACTTTTTGACCAAATTTGTTAGAAATTGGCCCAGTCAAGTTCTTTTAAATTGCGCATATAAATCTTTTGAACTCTGATAATATTTTTGTAGCACCATTTCAAACTCATTGTATAACATGACTCCTAAAATTGATGTCTCGCCATGATCTAAGGGATTAAAAAAATGATGAAAAGCGTGTGTTATCAGCGCTTTGCAACTGGTAAAAGTACCAATTGTTCCTTTTCAATTATTCTGTTGTGTTTTTGACTCTGTGCTATAGCTATAAAAGAATGCAGTTTGTTTGCCGTACCTTTGTATGCACTAAATTCAATGTTCTCTAGATGTCGCTGTATGACGCTGATAGCTTGACTGTCTGGGTACATTGCTTGCTGACACGCTATATTTATATAGTGGAAAGGCGGAAATTAAAGATGTGCGTTTGCATATTATGATCAAAATATGAAAACATCTTTTTAACCCTCCCACCAGCCTTTACGCTGCTTCTGATTAGGTGATTTGAAAGCTTAGAACATGTGTCAAAGTGGCGGCCCGGGGGCCAGATCAGGCCCGCCGGATCATTTTGTGTGGCCCGGGAAGGTAAATCATGAGTGCCGACTTTCAGTTTTAGGATCAAATTGAAACTAAGAGTATAGATGTATATTAAATTTCCTGATTTTTCTCCTTTTAAATAAATAATTGTAATTTTTAATGTGTTTTTAGTTAAAAAATCCTTTTGTTAAATCTAAAAATACTTAAAAAAATAAACATTGTTTTAGATCTCTAAAAAATT
Source organism: Stigmatopora nigra (assembly GCF_051989575.1). Lineage (NCBI taxonomy): Eukaryota > Metazoa > Chordata > Actinopteri > Syngnathiformes > Syngnathidae > Stigmatopora > Stigmatopora nigra. The sequence continues at coordinate 3,591,005 of NC_135508.1, read as the reverse complement.
TAATATTCAGGGCTTTTAATCCAGTTCTTTTAATCCATTTATTAAAAAAAAAATCTGAATATTATATCTAAAATGGTCCGGCCCACGCGAAATCCAGTTGACGTTAAAGCGGCCTGCGAACCAACCCGAGTCTGACACCCTTGGCTTAGCAGGATTTAGGTAAGAAAGATGATCTTTAAAACCTCCAGACTACTGAGGGACTACATAGTACCCTTAGTCTCAGTCTGCAGAATGTCCTTACCTTGTGGACTTACCCGAGTGTGGCTCCAGTTTTTTTTAACTAGGTCTACAATGTCTTATGTGTCTTGTGTCTGTCTTGCTACTGAACCAAGAAATTTCCCAAATACGAGACGAAGTGGCTACAACGCGACTGTTTTTAACAAAAAAATTACTTTTTGTAAAACATTTTTCCCCGTACAAAAACTGTTATACGTCTTACATAATCTGAAATGATCACAAAACCTATAAAATACAGGAAAAAACATATAAGTTGACAGGTATGCATTTAACCGCAAAAAAACGATGTTTTTCAGCAAATGGAAATACAGTATACCTGCAAGCAGAATAGTGAATTTGATTTGTAACAAAATGAGTCTGAGATTCATTGTTCATTCCGTGCACCAGTGAAGGACTACGTGTGAAGAAAATAAAAATGCAAATGGCCACACAGCATAATTTCTGAAACCTTGATAACAATAACAAGCGGACAGAATTGATGAAAGGTTAGCAGCTGAATGCTAGAAGGTGATGTGGAATGAAAAAAATGTTTTTTTTTAAGGATTTTGAGTGAAAGTTTATAGGAGTGGATATCAAATACTTGTTGGATTCAAGTTGAAACTTTATCCTCACACAGATCAGGGGGTGCTAGAGCCTATCCCAGCTAACCATGGGCAGTATATTCTACATTTGTATAATAAAAAACATCCAAAATGACAATCTTGTATAATTTTTTATTATTCATATCAACATTATATTAAAGTCAACTTGATTTTATGTGGGCCGGACCATTTTAGATATAATATTTCGATTTTTGTTTTTTATAAATGGATTAAAAACCTGGATTAAAATCCCTGAATATTCAGTTTTTTTATAGATCAAAAACAATGTTTATTTTAGCTTTTTTTAAATATATTTTTAGATTTTACAAAATGATTTTTCAACAAAAAACACAGAAAAAAATGATTAAAAAATGACAAATATTGATTTAAAAGGATTGAAAAATCAGGAAATTAATATACATTATTTAATATACATATTTTATATTATTCATTTTAATTTCGGCACTCATGATTTACTTTCCCGGGCCACACAAAATGATGCGATGGGCCAGATTTGGCCCCCGGGCCGCCACTTTGACACATGTGGTCTAGGCTATAATAAATATTATTTTATAATGATCATTTGCATATGACAATATAAGTTTTAACATGATACAATCAGCCTTTTAATATATTCCTTCAAAAATTGAAATAAAAAGTATCAGTATTCCAAATATTGAATGATTATGAGCTATTAAAACATTTAAAAAATGATTTTAGATATAAAATGAACAACATAATTCTAATGTATATAATAATAGGTTTAAAAGTGTAATTATAATTATTAATAATAATTAATATAATGGGATTTTGTTGTTGATGATGACGATAGGGTCTAAGTCCGATTATTATTATTATTATTATTATGTGGAAAATATATATGTGTTATTATGTGGAAAAATATATATTATTATGTGGAAAAATATATTATCATGTGAAAAAATATATATATTATGTGTAAAAATATATATTATTATGTGTAAAAATATATATTCTAATGTGGAAAAATATATATTATTATGTGGAAAAGTATATATTATAATGTGGAAAAATAAATATTATTATGTGGAAAAATATATATTGTAATGTGGAAAAATATATATTATTATGTGGAAAATATATATTATTATATGGAAAAATATATATTATTATGTGGAAAAATATATATTATCATGTGGAAAAATATATATTATCATGTGGAAAATATATATTATTATGTGTAAAAATATATATTATTATGTGTAAAAATATATATTCTAATGTGGAAAAATATATATTATTATGTGGAAAAATATATATTATCATGTGGAAAAATATATATTATCATGTGGAAAATATATATTATTATGTGGAAAATATATATTATTATGTGGAAAAATATATATTATTATGTGGAAAAATATATATTATCATGTGGAAAATATATATTATTATGTGGAAAAATATATATTATTATGTGGAAAAATATATATTATTATGTGGAAAAATATATATTATCATGTGGAAAAATATATTATTATTATATATATTATTATTAATGGAATTTATACTATAAATTTTGGCATTTATGGTGATAACTAACACTATCATTTATTTTAAGCTAAATTAAATGTCGATAGGTTCACTAACACCAAAACCTTCCTTAGCTCTGACAAAAATATATTTCCATTCCTTTCTTTATTTCTAAAATTAAGACTCCTAATCAGATTTTTAGGGCGAAATAAAGTCGGCATGAAGACATCTAATTCTTTCAATTCTCCAACAAAAAAGTGTATCGAATTCCCATAAATTCACCGACCTCCTTCTCTCTGAACGAATACGAAAAAGCGACCTCCTTTTAGCGGTAACTCTTAAGCTTCTACCAGGAAGGAGAATAGAGCGTTGCGTAACAAAATGATTCCTCCTGGCAAGGCAAAGCAAAACCTTATCGCTCCTCAAATGCTTAGCAAGTAAATGGAAAAGCGTGGTTTTACTGTAGTGACGATGAAAAAAAAGGGGGTTTGCTCTTATGAGATTTTCTTCCCCGGGATTCTGCTGCTTGTATCAATGAAGCCGTCTTAAACTGCTTAATTGTATTCTGTAAACTCCGAGATCAAGAAGCATTTAGAAACCTGGCGGTTGTTGTTGTTGTTGTTGTGCCTTGGATGGACTTTACAGCTCCAGGACTTGAAATGCTTCCCAATGCTAGCTAAAAGCTGTATATTATTACTTTCTACTATTGTTGGCGTGCATTGTTATTTTATCTCTGTACACTTCTTCGAGTGACAGAATAATTTGTCACATAGAATGTATGGTAGCAGTAAGGGTTTTTCATTTTTTTTAGTGTTTTATCCAGTGCATGTGTTATATTTACTTATTGAGTAAAGTCCGTATGGCTGAGAATTTTTTGTTAAGTAAATAATGGGTGGATTGAGTAGGTCTTGTAACCTTAAACTGTGTATTTTTTTTGTAGATAGAAAGGCAGTTTTTATGTAAGTACAGTGGTAACTCGAGATAAGAGTTTAATTCGTTCCAGGACTGAGCTTGTGTGTTGATTTACTCGTAAGTCAAATGAACGTTTCCCTAAGAAATGAACTAAACACTAATTAATTAGTTACAACCCTCTGAAAAAACATCAAAAACAGGATATTGGATTGGAAAAACATTGTTATTTGTTCAAATTTGCCATTTATTAACAAAGTAACAAATAACTAGTGGTTTAATAGTACTAGAATGTGTTTTATAGTAAACAAATTTAAATGAACTTTGATTACGATGTAGACACACTCAAAAATAAGTTTAATCTAACCTTACACTAAACTTAATTCTTATTTTGTTTTAAATTATGATACCTTTCTTCTCCCAGGTTGGCTCTATTGGCCCCGCCCCCACCCTGACTTTCAGATGCAACTTATCGAGGTTTGTTTGCGTTTGTATTCCATTCAAAATATTTCCAAAATGTTGCACACAAATGTCTTCACAATAGGATAACGCACGACCACTTGCCAATGAGAAGTCATATATACTCATACTAGCGATTGCCAGGCCATTCGCGTTGAGTGACAAGAAAAAAACCCAGAGAAAAATGCAATGCTCCGCCCAGTGCTCGTAGATATCTGTTATACACTAAAGAGATGCGGCAAAAAAGACAATGCGCTAAAATCATAAACAGCCTCTTATGTCTTGGCCATCTGGCTTTTTTGTACCTCAAAATTTGTCTCGTATCTAGAGCTAATTATTTTCTCGAAATTGTACTCGTATCTCGAATTGCTCGTGTGTCAGGGTGCTCTTATGTCGAGGTACCACTGTATACTAAAAATGTAGTATTGACATTTTGGGGAATTTCGTAACTTGGGTCTAGTTTTTGTATGTTGGAACAGTTATTTGCATAAGAAGGGGTTCTGTAACCTCAAACTGTTGTGAGTAGAAAATACATTTGTAAGTAGAGGTAAGCACTATTCTTCTTTTGGGGAAAAAAATACAGCGGATTGATTTATCAGTAGACATTTCCAGGATGTACTTGTAAGGCTCTGATTCGAAATCGGAGTATCTCAGGGATTGGTGTTGAGGTTGAATAATTAATAGATCCTCAGGAGAGAGTTTTACATACTCTTCGAGACACCAATGGGGGCCATCTTGTGCAATAGAAAGACCATCTCATTTGTCATTCATAGAAATGGCCTACTTCCTCCCTAGTCATTTGGCTGGAGTCTAAAAATACTCAGGAGGTCATTTGCCAGGCTTATTACGATCAATATTTTCTCTCAGCCTACCCTGAAGCCAGATGCTCCCAGGTGGGCCGCCATCGCCGCCGCCGCTTGAGAATGAAACAGCAACAAGTAGGCGGCGGAAGGACAACGAAACAGAGGTCAAATTTGGACATGAAGTTGTTGGAGAAAACTGATTACTGATGTGACAGCACAAGGTCGAAAAGTGGTTTGTTTGATTGTGACCTGGAAAATGGCCATTATGGCGATTCTCAGCTGTGTTAGGACAAGTGGGCATCTTATTTGGCTTGACATCATTGGAGAGAATTCAAGTGTAAAGTTTTGCTTCAGGAGTTGTAAGTCAAACAGTATCTATTTGATGGAACTTTTAGCTGGAGTGCTTGCAGTATTGTGTCAGGGTTTGAGCAATTTTGCTTGGTACTTTTTAAATGATTTTGTATTGTTATATGGGTTACTGTCCAAAAATATTTGTCTATATTCATTAAAATGCATTTTGACGTACAATAAATTACTAATGGTATTTGTTAATGTACTTTTACTCAGTTTTTAAGTTTTTTTTTTTTTGGGTATAGATATGAATAAAACGGTGCAGCATATAATTCAGGGTTACAAATAAATTATAGGAATAGGTAAAATTAAAAAAGAACTTTTTAGTTCATTTAAATAATTCTACAAAAATGAGTTATACTAAATCTAAAAATATAAAAGTTGAGGAAATTCGATTTTTTAAAATAAAATCTGTATTATACCAAAATGTCTGTATTAAATATGAAGAAAAAGCTTTTTAATTTAATTTAAATAATTATATAAAAATTAATTAATGTAAATGTAAAAATATAAAATATAATATTGAATAACAATAAGATCTCTTAAAATAAAACCTTTATTATACTGAAATGTCTGTATTAAATATGATAAAAAGCTTTTTAACCTAATTTAAATAATTCTTTAAAAATTAATTAAACTAAATGTAAAAATATAAACATTGAATAGCAATAACAGTTCTTAAAATAAAATCGGTATTATACTAAAATGTCTGTATTAAATACGAAAAAAATAATTCATTTAAATAATTATTTAAAAATTCATTAAACTAAAGGTAAAAATATAAAAGTTAAATAACAATAACATTTCTTAAAATAAAATCTGTATTATACAAAAATATCTGTATTATTCTCTCTTAGACACCTAAAAATATATATGTTTTTTCTATGACTAGCATGTTGCTATTTTCCTAAATCAAAACTTTCCAAAATACGCAATCCTAGAATCCAAATTATATTAATCAGCGTGTCCCAAGAACCTGCATGTAATCCCGACCAATCACATTTCACCAAACCTTGACAACTTCACTGATGAAACAATTCCGGTATGTGGGTGGTTTGACGTGCAGGTGGCGATGCCAGTAGGGGGCATGTTTCCAGTCGAAACCCAACAGAGATAATTGTCGTGGCTTCTGTTTTTTGACACTCAAGCTCATGTTCTGCACTGTGCTGAGCTTACGCACATTTAACACCCTATTCCTACAGGAAACTCATTATTTGAGTTCTGGGTCACTAAAAAAATAGTCGGCACCATTTGGGGACATCCTAAATGGGTGGAGAGCCAATCACAAGGCACAATGAGATAAACAACTATTCATACTTTCACCTAGAGGCAATTTAGAGCAGCTAACCTAGCATGAAGTTTTTTTATTATCTATCTTAATACCGTATTTTCACGACTATAAGGCGCAGCGCATTATAAGGCGCACCCTCAATGAATGACATTTTTTCCATATATAAGGCGCACTGTATTATAAGGCGTACTGTCCATTTTGGAGAAAATGTAAGTCTTTTAATTGCGCCTTATAGTCGAGAAAATATGGTAATTGCTATTGACTTCCAGGAATGAAGCACTCACTACTTTACAGTCACCTCTAGAGCCAGCCAATGTTGATGTTTTGGATTTTTATTGTATAAAATCTTCCAGTGGGGTAGGGGCTTTATGATGGAAGATGTTGTAAACTAAGATGGCATCTGCATATTTAACAGTATTTTTTCAGTTCAGGCCTTTGTGTCTTTTTTAATATCCGACAATGGTGGTTTTTCGTTTTTGGTTTTCTGTTTGTTCCATATATAAGGCGCACTGGATTATAAGGCGCACTGTCTATTTTGGAGAAAATTTAAGACTTTTAAGTGTGCCTTATAGTCGTGAAAATATGGTACATTTTAATATTTGTTAATACATTCCTTTTTACTTTACTCTGCATATTTTCAACCTCGGTCTGCAGCAGTCTTTTGGAAGACTTTCTGTGTGTGGTTCCAGTTTTATCCAACTCTACAACGTCTTTTCTTGTGTCTGTATTTGTTTTTTTTGCTACTGCAACCACGATAATTATTTGCTCGAAATTTTACTCGTATCTCAAATTGCTCGTATGTCGGGGGGCTTGTATGTCAAGGTACCACTGTACAAAAATTTGCTACCGACCTAGCATAACCTTAAAAAACGATACTTATGTGCAGAATGTACCTGCAAAATTTTCTAAGCAAACACCTTTTTTTTCAGTTATAAGGACACAGAAGTGTGACTGCCAGATCCAAAATCATGCTTACTCAAATACTGTGAGTGTGAATGGATGATGCCGTAATCAGCTGGAATAGCTTCAAAAGATATCGCAAAAAAAGCCTTTTAAAAAAGCATTGAACAATGTAAAAAGTAAAAACAAAACTGTTTTGTGTAAGACAATGCTAAAGAAAAGTAGTTACATTCAAATAAAGCCATACATACAAAGTACAGACCAAATACATATGCTAAACAAAGTTTAGTTTGTAAGAAAATCTAAGTGAAATAAATCCCACACAAACAGCAAAAGCGCATGGTTTTAACGCACAGCCTTCAGCTTATGCAAATGTGACCCCTTTAACATCTACATGAGAAATAGACTGCTTTCAGGATTTGCAACTGCTTGTTTTATCAGGTGCTAACAGGAACTCTTCTCTTTTGCATCACACAAAATTCAAACTTTTTGGGGGTATTTTTCATCTATCGATCAGTCAACTCGTACCTAACTAATATATATATGTTGTAATATGTAATGCTAGTGTTTACCTTTAAATTACCATATTTTCACGACTATAAGGCACACTAGAAAAGTCTTAAATTTTCTCCAAAATTGCGCGTTACAATACAGTGCGCCTTATGTATGGAAAAAAAGAAAACCAAAATCGAAAAACCACCACTACTGTCGGATATTAAAAAAACACCAACGCATGAACTGAAACAATACTGTTAAATATGCAGATGCCATCTTAGTCTACAAAATCTTCCATCGTATAGCTCCTCCCCCACTGCAAGATTTTATACCAAAAAATCCAAAACATCAACAATGGCTGGCTCTAGAGGTGACTGTAAAGTAGTGAGTACTTCATACCTGGAAGTCAACAATAGCAATTACCGTATTTTCAAGACTATAAGGCGCACTTTAAAGTCTTACATTTTCTCCAAAATAGTCAGTGTGCCTTATAATACAGTGCACCTTATAATACAGTGTGCCTTATAATACAGTGAGCCTTATAATACAGTGTGCCTTGTAATATAGTGTGCCTTATAATACAGTGCGCCTTATAATACAGTGCACCTTATATACAGAGAAAATGTCACTCATTGAGGGTGCGCCTTATAATGCGGTGCGCTTTATAGTCGTGAAAATACGGTATTCATTAAACATTGGCCCAAAGAAACTGCAGCTCGTCAAATTCATGGTTTCAAGTGGTGTGTTTACATGTGTATGTTTTCTCAGTTGCCAAACTTTTGGCCTTACCCTGGCACTCACTCTTCAATAACAATAGATTTGTTGGAGTATGATTGTTATTCATTTTAATAGACTAAAAAATAATGTTCTTCAAATTTGTCTTTTTTGTGGGGTTCTTACATATTTCATAAAAAATTCTATACTTTGGTCATTTTTAAAAGTTTTAGTTTGCAGTTTTGGGGACATTGGAATGGTTTAGGACTTCTCATCTCATCTTATTTTCTGAAGAGCTTTAGGGTTGCAGAGGGTGCTGGAACCTATTCCAGCTGACTTCAGGTCAGAGGTGGGGGGACACTTTGAATTGGTCGCCTGCGAATCACAGGGCACAGGGATACAAACAACCATCCACACTCATATTCATACCTTGGGGCAATTAAGAGTGTCCAATCATCCTAAAATGAATGTTTTTGGGAGGAAACCAGAGTGCCCGGAGAAAACCCACGCAGGTGAACCCACCTGGCCCCCCACTGTGAGGCAAACACACTAACCACTCATCCACCGGGCCGCGGTTTCAGGCTTTTATACATGTAAACTGTGTCTTTCAAATGACTAAACCAAGTATTTGTGATACATTCAATTACAGTTTGTGTGTGTTATGGTTCCTGCGAATGACTAAAGCCTGATTTAACAGGATTATGAGTACCTGTGGACCTTTGATAATTTGCCAATTACAGCCAAACCTTTATGTGAATTCTAGCATATTTAAAGTCGTCTTTAAATGAGTCCATCTCACTGACATTAGCCCTACGACTGCCAAATGTAGAGGCCTTTTTGGCTCTTTTTATGGACTGACTAGGCAGCCAGCTAAGCTCCGCCTGGAGGTTCACAGAAGTAATTATTATTAAGTAATTATACATTTCCACCTCAGCCTCCATTAGTCATTGTGGATTTAAAGGGGGAAAGGGCATGCCATTACAAGAGGCTGAAGGAGAAAAAAAAAGAAAAAGAAATGGTGCAAATTCATAAAAAGTGTCGCTTGTACTAGTACTTGCATCTAAAAACTCTTTTTTGAAATAACAGACTTTTATTGCTTCATTCTATTCCAAGAGCGTAGTTATACTAGTGGGTTATCGTATTGCCTTGCAGTATCAGTCAATAGCAGGCCACTTACCGTATTTTCACGACTATAAGGCGCACCGCGTTATAAGGCGCACCCTCAATGAATGACATTTTTTCCATATATAAGGCGCACTGTATTATAAGGCGCTCTGTATTATTAGGCGCACTGTATAATAAGGCGCACTGTATTATAAGGTGCACTGTATAATAGGGTGCACTGTATTATAAGGCACACTGTATTATAAGGCGCACTGTATTATAAGGCGCACTGAATTATAAGGCGCACTGCCTATTTTGGAGAAAATGTAAGACTTTTAAGTGCGCCTTATAGTGGTGAAAAAACGGTAATTGCTATTGACTTCCAGGTATGAAGCACTCACAACTTTACAGTCACCTCTAGAGCCAGCCATTGTTGATGTTTTGGATTTTTTTGTATAAAATCTTGCAGCGGTGGAGGAGCTATATGATGGAAGATTTTGTAAACTCAGATGGCATCTGCATATTTAACAGTATTGTTTAAGTTCAGGCGTTTGTGTTTTTTTAGTATCCGACAGTGGTGGTTTTTCATTTTTCGGTTTTCTGTTTTTTCCATATATAAGGCGCACTGGATTATAAGGCGCACTGTCTATTTTGGAAAACAATAAGACTTTTTAGTGCGCCTTATAGTCGTGAAAATACGGTACTTATTTATTTTTACATCTTCTGTTTTTCTTCAAGAAATAAGAGGCCTTGCTTATTCATTTCAATTGTAAAATTGATTTTAAATAAAGAACAAAATTGCTTTAACCACCCTTGAAAAACTAAACAAAAAAACAACCTGCTGTTACAACTTTGTGACGACGAACAGCGGTCAAAAAATGTTGTTGTGATTCATCCAATGGGAGGTCAGAAATGTTTTGGGAGATTGTCAAGCAGAACAAATGCTACTGTGACAATTTCAAAATAAAATAATGGATATAGGACAAGTATTGATGTTTTCAGGGATTTTATAACTTGGATTTGGTTTTCGTATCGTAGAAAAACGGTTTCTTATCCTGAATAATTCTTATGTAGAGGTATACATAAGAATACACTGTAATACACTATGTAATATACATAAATATACACTATATCCTGTTTAAATCTATGTTGTTGTTGTTTTTAAACATATAATGACCACATTCTGGCTTTTTAATATGTTTACATGGCCTTACATCACCATCTTACTACCTTAAAAATAACATTAGCAACTGAGAGGGCGATATTAACTGGATATAAACATGGCTAAAACTGATTATATGCAGAATAATATCATTTCCATGATTCACCAGTCTTGAATTGAGCCTTTTCAATACTATAAACTCACCGTTATATCTTTTTTGTTACAGCAAAACAAACCATTCTCAAGTTTTGTTTGTGCTATTATAAACCCCCATGGCCACGCCAATTATATCTAAGAAGAAAACCAATTACTGCAGTCTAGATATCATAAATAGCTTGGGACTCCTTCAACAATAAGTCAGACTCAAGTTTAATTTGTTCCAATTAGAATTGTGTACATGAATACTATAAACGAATCACTGTTTGAATGATACCTACAGCTCATATTTGTTCTTCTCCTGTTTGACAGGCAGTTTTATCTCAATACTAAAAGTGATGCAGAAAAGCGCCTTTCATTTGCTTTGACATGAAATGTGGGCGTTCACACATTTGTGGATTTGCATCTTCACAACTAATTCATCCAAAACAAAAACAGGCTTGCTTGGGTCTACCAACTCCTTTAATCCACCACAACATTTCTCTAATGACTCAAATTAGACAACAAAACAGTGAGGTAAAATCCCCTAGATAAGGATTTATATCCAACTTTGGGTACAACAAGCTTTTAAATGAGAGGGTTTAAAACTCAGTTTAGTTCAGGCCACTTTATTTCCAACAAGAACTCATGTGGGCCATACAGTGGTACCTCTACATACAAATAGCTCTACCTACGAGATGCTCAAGATACGAGTAACATTTTGAGCAAATAATTATCTCTAGATACGACTAAAATTTTGAGATATGACAAAGCCAGGTGGCCAAGACATGAGAGGCCGTTTATGAGTCTTATTTGCCGCATCTCTTTCGTGTATAACAGATATCTACGAGCACTGGGCGGAGCAAAGCATTTTTTTCAGTGTATTTTTTCCCATCACTCAGCGCGAATAGCGGAGCAATTGCTAATACAAGAGCCTTGACTTTAAGATGCAACCTATCAAGGGTTGTTGGCTTTTGTATTCCCTTCAAAATACTCCGAAAATGATGCACACAAATGTCCTCACAATAGGATAACGCATGAGCACTTGCCAATGAGAAGTACTATATAGTATATACCCCTCTCCTATTAGCGATCACTCCACCATTCGCACTGACAAACGAAAAAAAAACACTGAAAAAAATGCTAGGCTCCGCCCAGTGCTCGTAGACATATTACACGAGGGAGTTGCGATCAGAGAGACAGTGGCCATGATGTTCTTATGTCCTCTCTCGTCCGCCGTGTACTCGTATATCAAAATTTGTCTCGTATCTCAAGATAAATATTTGCCCAAAATTTTACTCCTATCTCAAATTGCTCGTATTTATGGGCACTCCTATGTCGCGGTACCACAGTATTGCTATTTAACTCCTGAAAGAATCACTGTCCACTCTTGGCCAATGAAATCATCTCCAATTATGACATAACTCCAATTCATGTTTGTATTATTCTTCCTTTACTATAAACTTTATATATATATATATATATATATATATATATATATATATATATATATATATATATATATATATATATATATATATATATATATATATATATATATATATATATATATATATATATATATATATATATATATATATATATATATATATATATATATATATATATATATATATATATATATATTTATATATATATACATATATATATATATATATATATATATATATTTATCGGATCCAAGCCATGATCTAGTAAATCTCCAATAGTCGATCCGCAAGTGGCGAGCAATTTCTCCCAAATGATTGCCAATTAAAAATATCGATGAACTGTAGCTATTCAACATAACCCAATTAAATTGTTCAACTTTTAATTCCACAATGTCAGCATACCGCTAGTGCACGGTCACCTACGTACCTCATACACGTTTACATCTAAACCTCATTTGCATTTAAATCAAACCTAGCTGAACTGACCGAAGCCCTTTGTTGATGAATGTTTAGTGGTACTATTTGATTTATGGTCTATATGCCATGTGTGTGTCTATATGTGTTTCTTACTGCTCTACTATTGATTACAGGTAGAGACAAGGTCACATGGAATAGATGCCGACTTCCTACGCATGGGAACTGAGGTTCATTTCGAGACTTCAAGGCTACTGAAGCGGAACATTCATTTGAGCAGATTAATTGGCAGTCAATGTGTGAAATCAACCTCTTAAACCGTTTGGATCGCAACCAAAGGCTGCTGTTGACCTATTATGGGGACATCATCATTGGCTTCAGAACGGCTATTGGGTTTTGCTAATGACTACTTAGTTCGGTGATTTATGTGACATGAATATACTTATTAGAGTCAGGTGAGCCATATATTAACATAGTTTATACAGCATGACACTGGGAAAACAACGGTATGCCTGAATGGGAATTTGATCTTCATGCACAATTTATTTGGGATTTTGAGAGCGGTTCATTTCAGTTGAGGGTTTATGCATGGGGGGAGTTTTGCTAACTTTGCATGATTTCTCGGAAATGTATTTAATGATTTGCATTAGTATTTTTTGGGGCAAAAAAATAAAGCATTCAAGAAAACAGTGATATCGTCAGATGTCGTTATTTTTCAACTGACCTATTTGTCATGACAACGCAATGGTAAAATACAAGGATTGTGATATACCGTATTTTCACGACAATAAGGCGCACTTAAAAGTCTTAAATTTTCTCCGAAATAGACAGTGCGCCTTATAATCCAGTGCGCCTTATATATGGAAAAAAACCAGAAAACCAAAAACGAAAAACCACCACTGTCGGATATTAATAAAATGCACAAACACATTGACTTTACAATTTTGACAGGTGGACCGGGTCAGCACAAGATACGATACATATAAAAAAAAGTGCATCCGTTAACAGTACATATGAAACATAAACAGAAAAAAAGGACTAAAGTATTAACATACTTATCACTCATCATTAATGTAAAAAGTAGAAAGTCAAGTCAAAAGGAATGTATTAAGAAATATTAAAATGTAATTTAAAAAAAAGATCGAAGGGCTATAAAACACGAAAAACAAATAAGAGTGGACAGAGCTACTGCCACTGGCTTCCGCATGACGGCGCCAACTTGGAGGAAAAAAAAAACATAATTTGGACAACGTCGGCGGGCCGGATTAAAAAGCCTAACGGGCCAGATGTGGCCCGCGGGCCGTAGTTTTGCAATAGACTGAAATTGAGACGGCAATAAAACAATTCATCATTGACCATGCAAGCCAATCTCCATCATATCAGAATACATACTGTAATGTCTTTTTGGCTGACAAACTTTTTGGCAAAATGACAGACAAAAAAACAACAATTTTCGAACCAACTTAATTCACAAATTTCCAGTTCTGCACCATCAAACTTTTATACTAGAAAACGAAAAAACAAAACAATTGCAATAAAAGTCTCACAGTACATTGTCACAGACGTGTGGCCTCAATTCTAACTGGAACAGTTGGTTTACTAAGTATTTGCCCTACTAGTCTAGCAATGGAGGGGAATCTTTGATGAATTATGAATGAATCATCATCGTTATTTCAGTGTACTTACCTAATTCAGCTCCCTCGCCCTTGACGGAAGAGTGCTGGGACTGAAATGTCAGAATACAGTACTCATTTTAACTATGAAAGATATTGGATGCACAAAACTTGCAATATTCAAAAGCTATGAGCTCCAATAGAAATGTTTTATCTCCCCAAGATTGCACAATAAAAATAATAATGTGAGGGAGAAAGTTCATACAAAAACAACTGAAATATTACAGTACAATTTAACAAAACTTTAAAAATATAGAGGTCCAAAGGGATTCTCTGATTGTTTATCTATTCCATGGTTTATTTTTATTCCCGATCTTCCAAAAATGTTTCATTTTCGTTTTTTAACTTTCTGGGTCATCGTTTTCTGATTGTGAATTATCTGACTAAAAAAAATGGCCAATTCGATAGCACTTTCTAGTAACTAAACTTTGAAAAGTTTTGGAAATAAACCAATATATGGACGAATATGAATATCGTGATTTCCAAGAACGTTGCTTCAGATGGATGCACGTCTGGTTTGAAAATATGAGTCCTTGTCAAAAATCGTGCGTTTATTAATTGGGATGCAGGAAAACGAGAATTCTGAGATTACCGTATTTTCAGGACTATAAGGCGCACTTAAAAGTCTTAAATTTTCTCCAAAATAGACAGGGCGCCTTATAATCCAGTGCGCTTTATATATGTAAAAAGAAATAAAATGTGTCATTCATTGAGGGTGCGCCTTATAAGGCAGTGCGCCTTATAGTCGTGGAAATACGGTACATAATTTAGTCCAGGTATCACCAACTCCGGTTCTCGAAAATCGCTATCCAGTCTATTTTCTACATCTCCCTCTTGCACCACACCTGAATCGAATGATCAACTCATCAGCAAGCTGTTCAGAAGCCTGACAATCATCCTGATTGTTCGAATCAGGTGTGAATTAAGGAATTAATCCACATTGTATTCAGACAAAGATGGTTCAGGTGTCAATTAATCAAAAAATCAGTATCGTCTTCAGACAAGAACTATTCAGGTGGGGTTGAATCAAATAATCAATGTCGTCTTCAGACAGAGACGATTCATGTGTGAATGAATTAAATAATTATTAACGTCTTCAGACGAGGACAATTCAGGTGTAATTGGATCAAATAATCCATATTGTGTCCAGATAAAGACGATCCAGGTGTGAATGAATCAAATAATCAGTATGAATTTCAGACAAGGGCGATTCAGGTTGCAATGGATCAAATAATCAATATCGTCTTCACATAAAGACGATTTAGGTCTGAACGAATAGTATCAGTATCGTCTTCAAACAAAGAGGTATCAGGTGTGAATCAATCGAATAATCAATATCGTCTTCAGACAAAGATAATTCAGGTGGGAATGGATCAAATAATCAATATTGTGTCCAGATAAAGACGATCCAGGTGAGAATGAATCGAATAATCACAAAGACGATTCAGGTCTGAACGAATAATATCAGTATTGTCGTCAAATAAAGAGGTTTCAGGTGTGTGTGAATGAATGGGAATTATCAGTGTCGTCGTCAGACGAAGACAATTCTGGTGTGAATTAATCAAATAATTAGGATCGTCTCCAGACAATGACGATACAAGTCTGAATGCATCAAATAATCAGTATCGTCTGCAGAAAAAGAACCAGGACGGCGCTCGGACGTTTGGTCACCGGTCTTTTGGTCGCCGGTCTTTCAGTCCCTTTTGGCCGTCGGTCAAATGGTGACCAAGTGTTTATGGTTGAAGCCAGCTGTCAAAATTATATTCATAAGAGAGATTTTAATATCTAAGAACTGTTTAATATCTAAATACTGTTTAATATCTAAGTCATGTATAATATCTATGTACTGTTTAATATCTAAGTACTGTTTAATATCTAAGTACTGTTTAATATCTAAGTACTGTTTAACATATACGTACTGTTTAATATCTAAGTACTGTCTAATATCTAAGTACTGTTTAATATCCAAGTACATTTGACCGGCGACCAAAAGACTGGCGACCAAAAGACCGGCCACCAAAAGACCAGCGACCAAAAGATCGGCGACCAAAAGACCGGCGACCAAACGTCCTGTCACGAAATAATCACGAAATAATCAGGATCATTATCAGTCTTCTCGACAGCTTGAGTTTAATTCAGGTTTGGTTGATAGGTTTGGTTTGGATTCAATTACCGTAGTTGGGCACCCCAGTTTTAGACCAACACAAATAGACAACTAGATCTTGTATAGCTTTAAGGTTTCAGCGCATAATAGTGTGATCAAAAAAACCTGATGCTAACGCTTAGCCACAATGACTGGCACAGTTCTGAAAACCAAATATAAGCAAAGATACTCAAACTTCAAAACTGATCCAAGACAAGTGTACTTCTCCTTGTCAGTAGTAGTTTTGTACAAGCTCTGGGAATGCAGCAAGCTGTATTCTGCCAGGTAAACATGAATTGGATACGTAGAGGTATCAGTATTCCTCCCGCGTTCATAAAGCGAGAGGCGGTGGGTCAGCGTGTTCTGGAAGCGTCAGGCTTGTATTAATGTTGTCAGCAACCAGAGAAACTTTTGTAAGCCACTCAATGCTGACACAGCCTCCGAAAAAACTGCATCACGCTGTAAAACCAGCGGCATGTTTTTTGGTTTGCCAATTTTTAACTTCCGAGTGAACAAATACAGCGTAGCTTGTTGATTATGATTCATAAGTATATTAGTAGATTAATAGAACGAGAATATAATGTTCTGATTGGCTGCAGGTTTTTGTACGATAACATAATACGAGAATAAAGCTGATTTTGGGTGATGTATGATAAGTAATTAATTTACTTGGAGAATCATTTTTCTCAAGGTTTAAAGAGAGAGTACATTTTTAAATAATCTTATTAATTCATACATGTTCAGGGTTGCTTTTCCTCGGAATGGTTGCAGGGGTGCTGGAGCCTATCTGGCCAACAATTTAGGTCCCAAATATAGCAATAGCATTTAATTTTTAGTGAATTAAAGGCCACATATTTTTGCTAAAAAATTAAAGAGTCGGGTCGGTTTACCTCTATGTTCTTCCAGAGCCTGTGTGGGTTTTTTCCGGGTACTCCGGGTTCCCTTCTACGTTCCAAAAAGTGGGTCGGCTGATTGGACACTGTAAATTGCTCCTAGCTACAAACGATTGGTTGTTTTTCTCATTGTGCCCTGCGATTGGCTGTCCACCAATTCAGGGTGTCGCCCACCTCTAGCCCAAAGTCAGCTAAGATAGGCTCCAGCACCCCCCGCGACCCTACTGAAGTTAAAGCTTTTCAAAAAATAAGATGAGATGGAAAAACCCTAAATCGTTCCAATGTCCCCAAAACTACAAACTAAAACCTTTAAAAATGACCAAAGTATAGATTTTTTAAAATGAAATATGTAAAAAAAAACACAAAAAAAGACCATTTTGAAGGAAATTATTTGTTAGTTATTTGTTTTTTTGAGAAATATTCACGTAATCGTGGCAGGCAAGAAAAATATCAATAAATACGCTATACATATGTTTTATGAAGACAGAATACTGCATTACAAAAGCAACAGTAAATGGTCATTGGCTGTTTCTGCAATAAATGTAGTAGCAAAACATATCAAAATTGATTCTGTATATGTCCCAAAGGTAATAAAAAAAATAAAAAAATTAAAGCCAAGTGCCCCGTAAAACAAATCCCAAATGCCTTTAACAACTTCTGCTGAAATCTGTACTTCCCAGTAGAGGCAAATCTATTTTATATGGTAGTGAAATAACTCCCAGACTAGACTTCATTTTGGTTCACCTCAGCATTCTGGAATCAATGTCACTAAGGGGTTTTAAACTGTCACTCAACTTGCCCTCCTACTTCCTCCCTTCTGTCAGATGACGCTTTGCTTCCCATAGAGCCAGTTGATTAAAAAGACATTTAGAAATGTAAAAAAAAAAAAATAATAAAACACTTACATGTATCCCTGACAATAAATCTGTTCATTTTCCAGACAAGAAGACAATGGGAAGGGATTTGGAAGGTAAAGTGTTCATTTCAATAAAAATCTGTCCTCTTTCTGATTGGATAGTTGCAATATCAGTCATGTTACAGACATATAATAGTAAAATCCACTTTAAGATAATAATTGTTTCCAAAACTGTGGGTTTTGCATCATTTTAACTATCACAAACCTGACTGAAAGAATATGTACCGTATTTTCCTGACTATAAGGCGCACTTAAAAGTCTTAAATTTTCTCCAAAATAGACACCCTTATAATCCAGTGCACCTTATATATGGAAAAAACAGAAAACCAAAAATGAAAAACCACCACTGTCGGATATTAAAAAAAACACAAACACCTGAACTGAAACAATACTGTTAAATATGCAGATGCCATCTTTGTTTACAACATCTTCCATCTTATAGCTCCTCCCACACTGCAAGATTTTATACAAAAAAAATACAAAACATCAACAACGGCTGGCTCTAGAGGTGACTGTGTAGTGAGTGCTTCATACCTGGAAGTCAATAGCAATTACCGTATTTTCACCACTATAAGGCGCACTTAAAAGTCTTACATTTTTTCCATAATAGACAGTGCGCCTTATAATAAAGTGCGCCTTATATATGGAAAAAATGTCATTCATTGAGGGTGCGCCTTATAATGCGGTGCTCCTTATAGTCGTGAAAATACGGTAGTCATATTTCTGCAAAATGGCCTATGAGTATGTAACAGTCAATCAAAAATACAATTCCAGTTTATTCCTGAATGACTTTCAAATCAATTCATTCTGTAAACTAGACTAATGAGACAGGGCAATCATAACTTTAAAAAGAAAGTTAGAGTTATTTATCCTAAACTGATTTATCATTTGGCCTGTCTTCCCTTAGGCAGCATACGGACTCTGCCAAGATCCATTACAGTGAACTGGTTCAGTGTACCAGTTTTAAGACATTAATATTAACCTACAAAGACAAGGAGAAACGTACTAGAGCATTTTACAAATGGCAGGTAGTTCCACGGCAAAACGGCATGTCATGATGTGAAAAAGCAAGATTCCAGATTATGATGCTTGTTATAATTAAACTCCTGATTGACTGACTTTGTAATGTCTTACCTTTATAGAATTTCAAATCTGGAATTGTTGATGACTGACCCATAATCAGAAGCTGTTTATACATAAAATAAATAAGAATTACCATATTTTCTCACATATATGCAATATTTATCCCTAAAAAAAAGCATGACTGAATCGAGGGTAAGGCTTATATGCGCACAAATTTGACTTAACATATACAAAACTGCAATAAAGACAAAACGCCATAATACAAGACAAATTCATTTTGACGTCTATGAATGCAATTCAAGAAAAAGAACGTATTTTGCATAAAACATGAAAAAAACTCACTTGTGCCCATGACCGGACGTTAGGTCGCCCGGACGTTTGGTCTCCCGGACGTTTGGTCGCCCGCACATTTGGTCGCCTGCACGTTTGGTCGCCCGGACGTTTGGTCGCCCGCACGTTTGGTCGCCCGCACGTTTGGTCGCCCGGACATTTGGTCTCCCGGACGTTTGGTAGCTCGGACGTTTGGTCACCCGGACGTTTGGTCGCCGGACATTTGGTCGCCGGAAGTTTGGTTGCCCGGACGTTTGGTCGCCCGGACGTTACGTCGCCCGGAAGTTACGTCGCCCGGACCTTTGGTCGCCCGGACATTTGGCCGCGTGGATGATTGATTGCCCAGACGTTTTGATTCATACAATATCTCAGAAATACTACGGGCGATGCTTTTTCTTAAGATTTTCTCATCAAAGTATAACATATGTACTCCATATTTAAACCATGAATATGGAGGTGAAATTGTGAATCAGGGGGTCCTATACAATGGAAATTTAAAAATTGAACGATTTTAAGGAAATTTTAAGGGTACGGCTTATAGGCGGAGGCGGCTAATATGCGAGAAAATACGAAATATACAAATATACGAATCCTGGAAAATAGATTCACCAAAACAAACAGGGTATAAATTCAAAGAACAGAGGGACTGAGGGACAAATGCTGGGATTTGAAAGACATGGAGTGAATCGAGCCAAATTAACATCCTGAAGTCGCTGTGGGAGCAGTTAGGACAGAGAAAAGGGAAAAAAAATCATTATGTGCAGCAGTGGCTATGTCATGACATTTGCCTGTGGGGGACAAAATCAAGACAGCAGGGAAAAGGGGACATTAAGGGGAGATGGGAGAGATGTGAGCTTGAAAACATCAATGTCTTTAGTGTGTGACCATGGCCTCCGCACTATCTAAAGATAGATGTACGTATACGTAGATTGGTCAGCAGGTTGATAGATCAGAACCTTCTGTAACTTGTCACAATAACAACATGTTTATTTGGCAGGCATTGAATGATTCTGCACTGCCATTGAAAGTAAAAGACACACTACAGGACATTTTTACAGTACCTGAAAACCTGTGACAACCAAGGACCACTTGGTAGTCTGTAGATAACTTGACTGTGTTCAGAACCAACCTGATAAAGCGTGGGTCTCAACACTAGAGGCTCAAGAGGCTCCTTATGGCCATGGTCTTTCAAGTGGGCTTTTGTGAAATTACACCTTGGCACCTGGGAGTAAGGAGCTATTGCTAACTATTGGAACTTGAAAGTGGACTTTATTGAGAGACAGTCAGAAACGAGGCCACCTTGAGAAAAGAGGGAGCTGTGTCAGAATGCTCATCATTGACTACAGCTCAACCTTTAACGCTCAAAGACCAGACATTGTTATCCCAAGTTGGGCAACCTTGGCCTCTCATCTTCCACTTGCTCATGTATTAAGGACTTTTGACTCATAT